>NW_019385000.1:694255-727237 GCF_000671375.1 Centruroides sculpturatus | reverse complement strand
GACGGAAAAGTGACGAATCGAAAGTATCGTGAGCGCGTATTATGATGTATGCACAGGCATATGTGGATTAGAGCGATGGAGAAAAGAGAAAGGAAAGAGCAAAGACCCGCGCTTAAAAAGAAGGATAGGCAGGGTCAGACCCTCAGATGTGCGAGGATTCTCCAACGATAGACGTGTACGTGTGCTGATCTTTGTAATTATAAATTGTGAATACATGTGACTAATATTATTTTCTTTTTTATTTTGTGCATGTTACAAGTTATAAATAAATATAAACAAACAACACTAACTCGATAACATTAAATCTAAGTACCAAAACGATTAATTTACTGTGTTTTTGTTATTTCTTACTCCTGTTTTTAGGTATTCGGTATTTGGCCGAATAGTGAAAAATAGGCCGAATACCGAATAGTAACCGAATATTCGTTACATCACTAGTAATAATACTTTACAAAAAATTTAGCTCAGAATGGATAAATACTTTAGTTATACCTGAATTGAATTTGAGATATATATTTCAAATTCAATTCAGGTATATATATATACACTAATCTAATTCATCCAAAGTTGTTTATGTATTTTGACTGAATTTTTTGAAAAAATTATCTAATAGCTAATTCATGGAATCTGAGCATAGGAGATGCCAAAAATATACAGTAAATACACAGGCTGATCAAAATTGACCTGGATTTGTAAAATAAGAACAAGTCTGCTCACAAGGATGAAACTGTGTACACTCCTCAAATTACTCTCCTGCTACACATACAAATTTGATCCACTTTTCTGGTAGTGATTGTATTCCATTGGCAAAAAAAGTTTGGGAACATTGCCACAGCCAATGTCACATAGCTGCTTAAACTTAGCTGTTAGTATGGAATTTTTGGCCACCCAAATGCTCTTTCATGGATCTCATGGTGAAAGATTGGGACGGTATTGTGGATGATCCAGAACTGAGAGATGTCAGTATTTGAACAGTGTGGATAGCGAGATAATTGCTTATTCCTCAGAACAGGTTTAAATTTCGTTTCTGAACGTTGGCAGGTCAAATTGCGGTAATATTGGAAATTGATTGTAGCCTTATTTTCCAGAAAATCAATGTAACTGATGCTGTGTCACAATCTCAGAAGAAATTGTTTGACTTTAATATAGTTATATTACAGCTGATCAGACTTTGAAATGTTTATATATGTATCCCAGAAGATTATTGCAAGGACTTTTCTGGCACTTTTCAATTTTAAATTTCTTGGGAGTGGAAAATTCCTTTCTTCATTCAGTACTTTCATTCTGCTTTCAGTTTCACATTTCATAGCAGGTGATAATCTTATTGAGGAAGCAATTTCCTTTGTTTGTTGTATCATTCCAACAACTGACTGAACACCTCTATACTTTATGCCTCTGATCAAATGCTAAGTTTTAGGAACCAATTGGGCAGAGACCTTTTGAAAGCATAGATGATTATGAATAATGCTTTGTGCATACTGTAACTGATATTCAATTTCATGACCACATCTCACACTGTAATAAGATGGTTTTAAAAAATTACAACAAAATCAAAAAAACTTAATCAACAAATCTGTACTTTTTCCAGCAAGAGTAGTGACAAATGTCTTTGGTCTAATTCAGTGTTTTTCAACTTTCTTGAATATGTGACCCCTTTACAAGTTAAAAAATTCTGGCGACCCCCAGGGCCATATTAAAACTATGTCAGTGATTTTAAAAACTACGTATTTAATTTTCTTTCTGTTGAGACCTAAATATCGATTGAAAAACCAATTATACTGTGCAAAGAAGTTGCAAGAGCCTGCAAATAGTAACTTTGCCATGGGGGCGCTGGAAGCAAGTGCTCCTCATGCCACCTGCACAGTAATGTACACATGCTTTCTTTTGTTTCCATCAGTTGTTCAAATGCACCAACAAGTACAGACGTGATTGTATTTTCTTTGCGCTTTGCTTCACACAAGCATAAAATGGACAAGTTTCTCAAAAGATCGCAGCCCTCCACGTCTGGTACAAGTGGCAGTGACGGAAGTCAATCAAAACCAAAAAAAATAGACATTGCGATGACAATTACTTGAAATATGGGTTTACTGTCATGAATAATAAACCTCATTGTGTAATTTGTGGCGATGTATTATCACGTGAGAGTATGAAACCATCAAAGCATATGCATCACTTCTGAACCAAACATTCCAAAGAAGCTCACTGAAATTGTAGTTTTTTTTTTATTGTAGGACCATGTAGGTCCTACACTACAATAAGCCTTGCATGGGGTCACGGGTAAAAGAAAAAGACAAGTATTTGTAGGACCTACAAATACTTGTCTTCTTCTTTTACCTGCGACCCCCATGTAAGGCTTTGTGATCCCCTGGGGGTTGCAACCCATAGGTTGAAAAACACTGGTCTAATTCTTAGGCAAAGATATTTGTCATTACATTAAGAGCTCTTGCTGAAAAAGAAGTAAAGGTTTTTATTTACAGTAGAGTGTCATTTATCTGAAAGCATTCCAGTCCAAGGTCTTAGACCTTGATTCCAGTCGACAAATTTTAATTTTAGCTAGTACTGTGGCGCTGCAATCTTTGGCTATATCTTGGGCTACTCCAATATTTTTTTTGTTGGTGTGTGTGTTTTAGCTAGCAGTACTGGCACTTTTGTGTGTTGTTTTTTTGAGGACTGTGTGTCGTGCTGAATTGAACGTTTTTCATACTAGATCATCTTCTAAAGTATATATTTTTTGGTTTTTATATTTTTCAATATATTTATTTTGTTTGTAAGAAATAAAGAAATAATTTTTAACGATACAATAGCCACGATTATTATTTTAAAAAGTATACGATAGGCTTAACATCGATGAAAATTCAACACGAAGCAACACGCAACAGAGAAAAATTTCAACATAGGATAGGTTAATATATTTTTTCGTACGTAATCGGTTATCCGAAAAATAAGTTATCCAAACAACCCCAGTCCCCAATTGATTCGGATAAATGACGCTCTACTGTACTTGGTTAAGGTGATTTCCAAAATCAGCTTCTCAACTTTTTCAATTTTTACATAATTCAGGAGAGAATATGGAGAGAACACAATTTAGACATTGTGTTCTCTCCATACTGATGTGACAATCAATGATGAATTTTGGCAAGTTTGATTGTATTCATTGTACAAAATTTCATAATACACCTCTATTCCATTTTCACACTAACAAGTTTGCCACCATGTCTAATGAAGTAAAGGTAAATGACTGGGTGTTCTTTACTGCAATCTTGCCATATGCAAGAAATATCACTCTAAAATATATGACAGTAAGAGCAAGGCAGATGTACTATTTCAGAAATATATTATAAATTCTGGGTCAGTTTTGATCAATCATTGTAGTAAATTTTATCAACTAAAGCTATAGCTTAGTTAACAAGTAATACATATAAAATAATTAAAATTTAGATCAAACTTTACCAGTAAACATTCAATAATACTGTAGCTTCTGTGCAAATCATGAGGGAACAAATTTAATAATTTTAACATTTCTGTTCCATTTGTAACTAAAAAATAATGTATTATTTTATAAAAAATTTTCATTATCATTAAGTTTTAAGCATCATTATTATTTTTTATTTTTAATGTAGAAATTTGTGCTATTAACATAATAGAAGTAATAGTTTAAATTATTTAGCTAGATGATGATGTAGTGAATGAATTGATGAATGAAATTTGGAAAGGTAAGTTTGATTTCAATGAAAATATTTAGAATAAAATGATAAAATTTATTTATAAAATGTTTCTTATTTAGAATGTGATCACTTAATACAAGATTTGCAGTCATTACAATTGTATGATGCTCCAAAGATTCTCCAATCTACAGCTGCTGCATCACAACAATGTAGCAATTGGATTCTCTCTAAAACATTTCCTCATTTTCTTCATATGTTTGCTGCTACTACAAAAGTATGTACTGTATATTTATGTTAAATTATTCAATTATCAGTTATCTGAACTTTTCTGATATTAAGTTATTGCATTAATAGGATGCCTGTGACTTACAAATAAACTTTAATGTTATTGGTTAAGATAACTAAATACAAATAACAAAAGATAAAATTTATTGATTCTGTTTATGTATTGTTTCATTTCAGAGCTCATTTTACTAAAGATATTAAAATATAAGATTTTATAAAATTGTTAAATTTTGAAGAAATAAAATGTAATTTTGAATGAGATAATTTGTTAGAGCTAATAAATTTTATATTGAAGTATACATTGAATTATCAACTTCATTATTACAACTTTATATTATGTGACAATGTGCAAAGTGCCCCGTCTGCTTTCGCAACACAGGACTGAAGAGTTGACATCGTGTCGGTGATGACAAAGTTGTCAGGACTGACACCACTGTGGCTTAAGGACAGACACAGAAACCTCGATGGCCTTTTTTGTTCATTTTTACACAAGTGATCACGTGTGTAGTCACTTGGATTCAGGATGGAGATGGATTGGGTGAAAGAAGGGCACTCAACTACCGGGTTTCTAAACAATTACCCATTTTATTGTATAGACTTATTTACACATAGTATACACATTAGAATTAACTGTATACAGCATCCATAACTATCATTGATAAAGATGAAAGTTATGGATGCTGTATACAGTAAATTCTAATGGATGAGATATCATTCTCAACAACATTCTATTAAATCCCTAACAGAGAGAGAGAGAGAGTTTACAATCAAAATCGAGATTAGGTTGATAAATACCTTTTGAATTTTATAGTGAGTTCTTTCTTATGGACTTCAAGACTTGAGTGATAGGTGATGGAAAAGTTGGTGAAGGTAGAGGAGAAGAAGTGGATATAATGTCTTTGGACGAGGCATAGTTTTCTGATCTGTAGAGGTCCTCAAAAAATGATTTGACAACAGGGATGTTTATTGATCATCCCAAGTAGGTTAGAGTCAAGGTCTGCTATCTCGTCAGAATTCAAGTTCTCTGGCTGTGCAATTAATTTGGATATCAATTGCACAACCAGAGAACTTGAATTCTGACGAGATAGCGGACCTTGACTCTAACCGACTTGAGATGATCAACAAACATTCTTGTCATCAAATCATGTTCTTTTATTTTGGAGATCCTCCCCCTTGCTACTTTTGCCCTTTTTTGGTTAATTGTGAAGTCTGTATCCAATAGCAATTTTTTTTTGTTAGTTCTTGGTGACACATCCAGATGTGTCATTGCTGGACAAGGAAGTAAGTCCATGGGAAAGGATATAATCATCTTTTTTGATTGTTTTTTTCTTTCGAACAATTTTTGAATAAACTTTTCTTCAAGTTTAGGCCTTCACATCTATATTTTAAAATAAAGAGGATTATTAAAACTGAATTGCATATTGGAACATGCAATAAAATTATACATATGACAATATGATAGGCAACTATTTTTATCTTAATTTTCTTCTTTCATGAGAATACATTATCTGAAATATAATAAACTTTAAATAAATTTTAAATATTTATTTTATAATATTGTACTTCTAACACAAAAAGTTGAATATTATTAAATTTTATAATTATTCAAATAATAACAATTATTACTTCAGGAACTGTTTACTGTCTACTTGTAAAACATTTTCAACCTTAATTTAGGTTATCTTTAGTATCTACGTTTGAATGATTCATTTTATAACATCAAACACCAGAATTTAAAATTTCTGTGCTTTTTTACTCAATTTAATAGGTTTTGTAATAGGTTCCAGAAAAATTGTTCTCTTGACCTATATATTCCACATTGTGGAATATATATTCCATTGTGGCATACCACATGCATCTGTTTTATTTAAAACTCTTCTATGCTTACTAAAAATTAAAATATGAACCTGTTCTAACAATCTGAGTGGGTTTCTTTATCTTCCTCTTTTAACAGTCTAGCATTATTCCAATTTATGTTAACATTAGCTTTAATTAATTATTTGCCTTTCACCATGCTCACATAGTGGAAGGCAGATAAGTAGGTTTTAAGATTTCTAAATGCTCTAAGATTTTTTTTAATTCTTATAGCTACAGATCTCAGTGTGGAACCTATGAGGGCAGGCTGAAAAGTAATGCACACATGCTTGTAGAACATGAACAAAAACAAATAGCAAGATCGGGCAAAAAGTACTTTAAAGTACAATTCTTAAGCTTCAAAATCATATATTTATTTTTCCAACATAGCCTTAATGATGATTAACACATTTCTCCCAACGTGTAACAAGTTTTTTCATTCCGTCGCTGAAAAATTCTTCCAACTTTTCTCAAATCCAGGACTTGACAGCTGCCTTCACCTCATCGTCTGAGGTGTAATGATTACCCTTGAGGTCTCTCTTAAGTAGAGGAAACAAATAAAAATCACAAGGCGCAAGATCGGGGGAATAAGGAGGGTGTGGAATCGGTTCAAACTTCAGGTTTCACAGAGCTTCTCAGTTATGCACAAGGTGTGTGGACGAATGTTGTCATGTTGCAAGATTATTGGTGCCAGGCTGCCTCTAACATGTCAAACTCAACGTCAGAGGTGTTTTAGAGTCTTATGTACTGAGAAGAATTAAACATTGCAACAAGGTGCAATGGTAATTGTCTGTGGCAGTGATCGGACTTCTACTGTGTGTTTCATCAACAATTATGGCTTTTCCAGGCTCGCAACCACAAAATTTTATTATCCATCAATTTACAATACACCTATCAACAGCATTATCACCATAAACAGCCTTTAAATGTAATTTTTTCAGCAGTTAAAAATTCAATAACAGCACACTGTTTAACTCGCATTGACATAGCACCAGAACATGTCTCCATATTTCCTCTTCTCAAAATATACTGAATAAACGCAACAACCTCAAACTGCGCATACACATAGAGGGAGAATATTACTTCCATATGCCACCTGGCACACTTCTGAAAATCATTTCGTTTATGCTCTACAAGCATGTGTGCATTACTTTTCAGCCTGCCCTCGTATATAAGAGGCTGACTTAATACTCTCTTTCAGACCTACAACATAAATTTCTGGTTTACTTATTTCTTCTGTAAGATGTTTATCTCTCCTAATCATATCCATAACTATGGGATCCCTTTTGCTAACAATGCAATATTGCAAATTTTTCATTACTTGGTTAAGTATATTGGATAAGACCTTACTCTTAATGATAATCTTTTCTCTACTTTAGTTGTATTTCCTAAATGTATTATTTTGTTAACCTTAATGCTTTTTATAATTCCTTCTACTACTTCCTTTGAGAAACCATGTAGTTTTCTAGTTTAATAATTTTATTTATTTCTGTTCTACTGTTTTATCCTCTGGGAATTTGGAATGAATAAATTTGATTGATAAATGCATAAATATATTGTTAATACATATATTTTTCTTCATTATCCATTAACAATGAAACTGAACAATTTTATTGGCATTTTATATTAAATATGTTACCTAATTTTGTTTTTCTTTAATATTTATTATTTTTTATTATTAATATTAATTAGTAATGTTTTTAAATTTGTTTAACTAAATCTTAATTGTAAATTATTTAAAAATTAACAAATATGACCTACTATTTTGACAGACAAGCTATTTAATAATAAATTATATTCAGTTTGAATCTCTGATAATAAATATTCATTGCATATACAAAATCAACTATAAATTTATTGTTTTTAGTTATATAATTTATTTATTATGTCGATGAAATTTCATAATTCTATATTGTATTATGTCAGTAAATGATATTTATTTAATAGTAAAATATAGATAGTACCAAAATATATTGTCGTCATCAAATGGTATACAATATCACATATATTGTTAACAAGTAACATTTGCTGTGAATTTGGTGTAAGTCTTTTTCATACCTAAATGTAATAGTATTATTTCTAGAAAAAATTTGTCTAGTTTGGTAAAAACTTAGAATAGTAAAAATACTGTAAATAACTTCAGTTTGTAATTTTTTATAATGCACTTTGTTG
Source organism: Centruroides sculpturatus (assembly GCF_000671375.1). Classification (NCBI taxonomy): domain Eukaryota; kingdom Metazoa; phylum Arthropoda; class Arachnida; order Scorpiones; family Buthidae; genus Centruroides; species Centruroides sculpturatus. The sequence continues at coordinate 719,261 of NW_019385000.1, read as the reverse complement.
CATTTTTCATAGTTATAATAGACTAGTTTAAATTTTAAAAAAAGTGCATTTTGATTTTTATGTTTTAAAATTAAACATGCAAAATTTTTATAGACATTGTTATTTTTTATATAGACAACTGAGAAACAATTTATTCTTGAACTTCTAACACAGTTTTTGAGAGTTACTAAACAATATGCAGATTTTCAAGATGGTATGTATTAATATTTATATGATTGTTATATTATTAAATAACTGAGCTTTTTATTCAAATAAGAAAAACTAATAATAATTGTGATAATTTAAGACTTGTTTTTTTTGTATAAATTTTTATTCTAGATTTTGATTTAAGAATTTTTAATGAAAATTTGCATTAATTAGTCATTGTTAAAAAAATAATAATAATACATTGCTATTTAAAAGAAAACATTTATCTATTGTACAATGAAATCTATTGTTCAATGAATAATTGAAACTACAGTGTAGGACCATTAAGCTGCAGGCCATTAATCCGTGAATTCGCTTAAGCCGTGCAAAAAGCTTGGATCCCAATTTTTTGGACCTGGACATGGCCTCTCAAACACCTGAGACAGGTGTTGACAGCTGGCATTTTGGCTTTTTGAATGTCCATGATTGATGTGCTATGCACTATCACAGATTAAATATTTAAATGCTGGCTTATAACTTCAAAGAGGTATTTATAGAAGATTAGTCTTTTAATTATCAATAAACAATAAAATAACTTACAATAAAATTCAAATACAGTATTAATCTATTTTATCCACGTTGAGTGTCAGTTATGGAGGCTGCCATTGTAACCAATTCACACCTTACAATGCTACAAAGTTAATCTGAAGTAAATCCATGGATCACCTAAGCCATGGTTAAGCAGTTTGGACCCCAATCACTGTGGCTTAATGGTCCTACACTGTATTAAGGACAGAATAAAAATTATTCTTTGAAGTGATCCTTTTAAATGTTTTATTGATGTGATAAATATCTGATAATTGGGCTGCAATTTGAAAAATTTATAAATCTATAAATTCCCACTGTTGTCCATCTGCTTATCTATCCTTTCTTAATCTCAAGAATGGAGTTACATAGATGAAAATTGAAACCAGATATGGAAAGCTTAGGGGAAGAAAGCCCCGATTAATTATATATGAATTTCTGGTTTGCACCAGAAGTCGTTATTTAAATTCAAAAATTTTCCCCTGGAAGGAGTTAGGTAGATTAGCATGACTCTTGCTAGCAGGAAGAGTATGATATACAGGAGCAAGACATTATTAATAAAATATTTTTAAAAAATCAATGGAGTCAGATAAATTGTCTTTACCCAATTGTACTATTAACTAGTACATGGAAAAATAATTCTCCTTTTCTCTCTGACTTCTGGAGGCTTAAAAAATTCCAAGCCTGTAGACTGGTATAAAAAACAAAAGGACCAACAGGTTAACTTTAAGAGAAAAAATATTTTTTTATTTTACACTATACTTCACCCCAAATGCACTTTGCCTTTTTTGGCCTCTTCAGTAGGGTTTCTTACAACCAGAATGTAATACAGTTTATCCATTAGAAGACACATCATTAACACAAGTACCATTGCGTTTACAGCTATTATGTATTATCAACTCTTCCCAGCATTCTGCAGGTATCATGCCATTATTTAAATTCATAACATTTTTTGCATAACAATTGTGAAATGTTCTTTGAATTTTCTTTTTACTATATTTTTTCCCTATTTAAGATTTTTACATTATTAATATCAACTTGGCAATTATTCACGTGACAATGTAAGAACACTGGAGATGTATTAACTTTAAGCCTCACCGCAGCCAGATGTTCCGACATCCTCACTTTCAGTTTTCTCTTCATTTCACCAACATAATAATTTGGTATTCTACATGTACACTGGAGTCTATAGATCACTCCTTCTTCTTCCGATAGCTCTTTATCCTTATAAGGTTCAGTCTTTATTAGTCCAAATATCTATTTTTTTGGAATGGGGCCAATTTAATTGTATTTTCACAAAAAAATTTTTTTCAAAAATATCCTTAATGTACGGAAAAGAGACATACGTATTAATTTCTTGCTTTTTCTTTACTTGAAATCTGCTCTCTAAATATTTATCATACCAATTCTTTAACAATCTTCCCGGGTAACTGTTTAACAAATACTTCTTGTTCACCTTTTTAATTTCTTCATCATTGTTATTAATTCTAGTTGTTCTAGAAAAGATCTTACTTATTTCATTAAATAAATATTTCTTTTTTGGCTAATTGGGCAATAAGATTTAAAGTTTATAACTTTATTTGCATTACAAGGCTTTTTATACTTATTATACTCTAAATGATCTTTAAACCTAACTATTGTTATATCTAAGTAATTAAGTTTATCAGATATAGGTAAACTTGATATATTCATTAATTTCATTGGCTTTCTTTAGTATTTTCTCAGAGGATGTTATTTTAGTATTGTGTATAATAAATATGTCGTCTACATACTGTGCAAGGAATACTATTCCTCCTAATAATGACAAGATTTTATCTTTGTTTATTATGACTATTTCTGCCAGTTTTGGGCCAATAATCGAACCCATAGATATTCCATCCCTTTGTTGGTAATACCTTCCATTGACTGTAAAGAAATTATTATCCAATGCAAAAGTCACTAATTTTATTAAATATGTAGGGGTATTGTACTTATGTAAACTCTGTATGATCATTTCTTTTTTGATTGAAGGATAAATTGATATGATATCCAAACTCATTAACCTATATTCAGGTAAAACTCTTCCTGCTTTTAATTTTGAAATTAAACTATCAGCATTTTTTATACTGAATTCCGAATTTGATATAGTCTGTAAAGATTTCTTTAAAAAATTTCCAAATTATATAACAATGTCATCTTAAAATCTACTATAGGTCTGCATTTATTTTGCTTGTGTCTTAATATGAACATTTAATTTAGGCACTCTCACATTTTCTCCTGGAGATATTTCTTTACTTTCAGCCATTGAAATAGTACCTTCTTTTAATAATTTTTTCAGTTTTCTTCAATGATTTTTGTATATCGTTTGTTGGATCTTGTTTTAATTCTTCAAAATTTCCTTCTCTTATGATTTCTTGTTTTTTCTCATCCAGATCTTGTAAATTCAATATTATAACTTGTAATTTATCTGCTTTAACAATACATAAATTAGATTTTTGGAGGAATTTTCTTAATCTATTATATGTACCTATATGCTGATTAGTCTTACGATCCATTATGTATCCTTTTTTTGTATTAAATTTCTTTAAATCCTCAGCAATCTTTATCTTTAGTTCTTATTTTTCTTTTTTATTGTAATTTAATACAACGTTGTGTTAGCACAATGTTGGAGCACGGCTACAGGTGTTTTGTTGTCTAGCTCCACGGTTTGTCGCTGTCTGCTGCAGCATAAACTGCGTGCAAGGGTTCCTCTATGCAGGATTCCCCTCTTGCTGATTCACAGATGCTTTCGACTTCAATGGGCTCAGCAACACAGCGCATGGCGTACCCAGTGGCAACAAGTTGTTTTTTACGACAAATCTCGCTTTAATCTGCAGTGTGATGATGGAAGAGTAACATCTGTAACATCTGTAATCAGATGTTACAGAGGGGAACATCTGCTCCCACAGTGTGTTATCCAGCATCATACTGCACAAATGCCTGGTATCATGGTGTGGGGAGCTATTGGGTATAATTGTTGATCCCATCTAGAGCACATTGCGGGCAACCTCAACAGTGATCGCTACATATGGGAAATTGTGGAACCAGAGTCCTCCCCCTTCTTCAACACATTCCAGATGCTGTATTTCAGCAGGATAATGCCCATACACAAGTTTCTCAGACTGCACAAGCCTTCTTCAGTGCACAACAGGTTTTGCTTCTTCCATGGCCTGCTTATTCCCTGGATATGTCACCCATCAAGCATATCTGGGATTTCATTGGTCATACAGATGGTCATACAGCGACTCGCTCATACAGATGGTGGGGCATACAATAAGACTGAACTTTGGTGTCAAGTCGAAGCCATCTGGAATGCCATTCCCTGGGATTACATTCAGAACCTGTATGATTCAATGCCCCGACGTGTACAGGCTCTCATCGCTCAGCGTGGTGGGCACACAAAGTACTGATTTCTGACGTTCTTTTTGTTTTTTTTTTTTTTTTTTTTCTTGTGTAAATTTGATCATTTATTTGTATCACTATCAGTAATATGTGGAATAAATTTCATTAATTTCTGACAATATCTTCATGGTGTTGCAATTTTCACAAACATGAGTGTACATTTTAATTTGTGAATCTTAAATTCTTTTTCTATAGTAAATGTTTTGGTATATACTGACTGATCTTGGTCTTAATGCTAATTATTGTTAATACTGTATATTTGTTAAATAATAATCATTATTTAACAAATATACAGTAATTATTTTATTTATTAACAGAAAATAATCCATATAAGAAGCATCAAAGGTCTCTGGTTGGATTATATTGTTTCTCACTTAATATGAATAATGAACAACTATTATCATCAGCAATTAAAGGATTGAAAATAATTTTATCAATAAAAGATATGATTGGAAAAGATTATCTAAATCCCATTACAGAATGCATTTTAACAATTGCAATTTCTAATAAACCATCTACAACAAGGTCAGATATGTGTTTGTGTGTATGTATGCATATATAATTTAAAAAAATTATTGTTATGAGAAGTGTTTTAAGAATTTTTTCCTTCTTGTAGGACAAACTGTATTGAATTATTATCTGTTTATTCAACTTATTATCCAGTTGAAGTTAAAGAAAAAATTCTTCCTCATCTATTCCATGAAGTTGCAAAAGGTAAGAACTATTTTTGTGTCAGACCTGAATATTCATGTTCATTATTTTTGTGTGTAAGCTAAACATAAGTATTAGATTGGGCTTAGTCATCTATGAACTGTTGTAAGTGAGAAGTGGTCATTCACTACCCTTAATTTGATTTGGAGTAAACCTTTCATTTCAGTAACTAATATGTTAACTAATATGCAAACATATAGAATAACTATTTAATTTGAATATTGTACTAGGATATTCATAAAGTTGAATGAGTCAAACAAATTACTAATGAGACAGTCATAAAATATTTCTTATCTTCATTGCCCATGTTCTGTATTGATGACATTTCAAATGAAACCTTAATGTAAACTAATTTTTTTTTTGTGAATTTTATCATAAAGAAAATGGTATCTGACAATATTGATATTTCTAAATTCACTCAGAGTACAGAATATGGATTAAAAGGCAAACTAACACAAATAATTGCCCTTGTGCCCAATCAGAGAAAAACATTTCAAATATGACTGCACTAATAACATTCATGGATTCAATCCTTAGACACCAGCCATTTTGTACAAAAACTGGACAAAATGTCCAGCAAACATAAACATAATAATAACATTATTCTTTTATTTTCTTGTTGGAATCACCAGCTATATTTCAATTTACACAAGGTAGTTACACTTCAACACAACATGAAGTTCACTTTTAAAGACTAATGGCCTATAATGACAGCACAAAACATCTAATGTAATGTACCAGTCCTTATCATTTTCTGTATGTATCAGTGTGAAATATGTTTCATATCATGTTTGTGTACTTTTGTTTTTAAGGAGACAGTTGATTCAATACAAATTACTGATGAGGGGCCATAAAATGTAAGTTGACCCAAAATGCATGTAGTTATGTGTGTAATCAACCAAATAAACATAATTAAACTGTAAGGTTTTGATCATTAAATTACCTGCATTCCTAAACACCTTCAGACACAGTATTATGTAATTCTCAAGAAGTTTCTAATTAACATTATTCTTGTTTAACTCACATGACTTCATCAATGTGTACCCTAAATTAGAGAATTAAAATGATTACTTAAATTGAATAGTTAGAAATAAATAAGTTAACCTCCTATGATATTTGCTTATATTAATTGTAATTAATTGATACTATATTTGGAAAACATGAGCATATTTTGATATTGTCATTTAAAATGTTTAATAGTATAGCATTTGATGTTTTATTTGCATATTCTAAATTAATTTTCTGATATATTTTATTAATAAAAATATTCCAATTGAATGAAATTTTTAAAAGTTTAAATATAATAAAAACTGTTTGATATAGATATGACTATTAAGTAATAATTAGACAGCAGATTAGGCAGAAATGCTTATTTTTCCCTTAGCATATACATGGCTAAGATTTTGTACTAACTACTACAGTGAACATTTCTTTGATATAAAAAAACTTCTGGCCACTTTAGTGGACAATGCAGTTTGTGTAACTAAAGCCAAGAAAATTTTGAATGACATTTATGTTTAGAACAAGTTGGTGTACATCAAGTGTTATTTCACATTTATTGCAAATACTATTACTGCTCTTGAAAGTATTGGGAAACCTATATATGAACAAATTGATCTCCTCAACAGAGCAAACCAGAAACTTTGTGATGCACCAGGCACTGCTGCAAAAAAAGTGAAGAAAGAGTGCTTCAAAAGAGACTTAGATTAAATTGCTTGTTTGTTGTGGCTGATATTTTGGCAGGAAAGAAGAGCAAAACTGAAAGTGAATTCCCAGTTCCTCTTCTTCCAAGGTTGAAATACTGTCCATTATCTTCAGATGTGGAATACTTTTTCTTTGCATATAAATTAATTTTCAGTGACAAATGTTGCAACTTTTCTAGTGAAAATTTGGAAAAAGTGCTTGTAATATATTATGATGCTAACTATGGGAAACAGAGCAAATAAAAAATGTAAAGATAATTGTTTGTCTACTTTTGTGTTTGCATCATTCTGGATACGTGCATTTTTTGTTTGGAATACATATGTTAAATAAAAAATTCATTGTTTGATAAGTAGGTTAATTGTTCATTGTGCAAATTTTGACTGCCTATTTTTTGTTTATAAAGCCTAAACGACGCAATTTAAGAGCTTATTTTAAGCGTCTAAAATGCCACTTTTAAGCGCCTAGATGTCCGCTGTCTAGTAATAATATACAAATACAAAATTTCAAGTACATACTGTACATTTAACTAAAACAATATTTTTATATGTCAAAAAATTAACTTAATTTAACAAGTTATTAAATATGTGAGCTGAAAACATGATTTAAAATTAATTAAAAGTAATTATGTTTTAATAATGTATTAATGTTTTAATTAACCTTGGTTGATATCTGAGCCATCAATCATATAACTTCAACTAAGAAAATGTAGAAAATTATCAAATTATGATGAGAAAAATAGAGTGAAAACTCAGTTTTATAAGTGATAATTTAGTGTAATTTAGATTTGAGTAATTTTAATATTCTAAAATATTTTCTTTAAAATCTATTACATTAAATTTGTAGTCACTTCCACGGTTGAAACTACAAGACTTCAGACATTATTAGAATTTGTTACTGCTGCAAGTATTCATCACATTACATCATCTGAAATCATTTCTAAATTTTTGACTTACTTGAGAGGTAGGAATTTATCTTATATGTTTTAAAGCAATATTTTATTGTTTTAGAATATATTTCAAATAAAATTTATGAAATTAAAAAAATCTAATTTCAGATCTTTATACTGAAAATGTATTGCAATGTATTGCAAATTCATTATTACAAATAACTAAGAATCTTGTACAATCTCCAGAAGAAATTCATTATTTATACAAATCTTATTTTGAAATGTTGCAAGAGAAAGTAATTACAACTTATAAAATGAAGCAAGAAAGTTTTAGTTCTGCCGTATCAGATATATTAGGTAGAGTTGTACAAATTGTTATTCAAAAGTTAGATTTAAGGTGTGTATAAATAATTACTCTTTCAATTATTTTTAATCTTGCATCATCGGAATTGACATGTTTTTATTTTATAGTTTAACAGAAATTTTAATGTCTTATATTTTGAAGAATCTTTCTTTCTTAATGAATTCTTATGATTCTCAGGTAAGTTATACTTCAAAATATAATTAATAAATGAATTCATTTACAGGAGAAAATATATTTATTAGAAATATATATTTTTTATTTATGTATGCTGCTTTGTTTTAATTATAGATATTAAGGAATGTTAATTGTTATATACAATACAGATTATTTGAGAAAGATCTTTGTTGTTATACAAATTCATAACACAAAAACAAAATAATCTATTAAAATATGATTTGTTGTAAAGGAAGAATAAATCAAAACGTTTTTTATTAGTATACATTCAATAAACATATGAATTTCATAGATTCCTACAGAAAACTTTTCTAATCTGTTTCATAAATTCATCTGATGTCAAAGGACAGTTGTAATTTTTTGAGTGCTGAATACTTCCTGTGTTTAAATTTCTGCATCCAAGCATAAATTAAAGGGACACTTAAGTGTGCCTTTTTCATACTTTATGGAATACTTTCTTTGCACATGTAGTGATTTTGTTTCAGCTAACCACATTATATATTGTGTTTTTTCCTGTATTATTATCATTTTTAATTCTGCAGGTTTTTTGCATTTGTGCTAAAAGAACTTATTAAGTTCTTGCTTTACCTCAAACTGCATTTCAGTAGACTGCTTTGTTTTTGTATTATGAATTTGTCTAATAATAAAGGTCTTTCTTGGACATTTTGCTTATCTTGATTACAAACATTATTTTCAAATATGCTTTATTGAGTTTTTTAATAAAATTATTTTACTTAATATATTTTATTTTTATAACTGCATGCAATTTTCATATGTTCTTCCATTCTATTGATTTCTGCAATGACTGTCATTCAATAAATTGCTGTTTTCAGTTTATAATGCATGAACAAATATTTATCATCTTGGTTTAAACATTGTTTTGAATTTCTTTTTAAATATATGATCTTGCATATTAATAGAATATAATCATATTTTATTCAAACAAGTTTCTTATAAATATATGGTTATCTTTTAATTATTTATAACAGCATTTGACAGCATCACTTCAATATAATGTTGCAGTAATATTGAGAGCAGTGTTTGCTAACTCTTGTAATATTACTGGGATATCAGAACATCATTTTCAGACATTGTTAATGGCAACAGAGAAAATTAACGATGAAAAAGTTCATTTACTAGTCACTCAATGTATTGCTGTTATATTAAATAAGATGGATGATGAAGCACAGTTAACTGAATGGAGTAAGTCAATAACATCCAATTTAATAACTATTTTAAATGAAGAGAGGAATTCTAATCAAGAAAAAGCAGCAGTAATGTGGATTTGGATTACCAAAGCTTTACTTCTCAGAGGATATTTGCAAATTGATTATTTAATTTCACATGTGAGTAAAAAACAAAAGTAAAAATTTAAATTCAGTTTTAATTGAATTAGATATGTAAAATATTATCAATTTTAATGTAAAAATATATCTGCATGCCATATTTTAATAGTTAATATCATGGCTTGGTCACAAAATAATTGGAAAAATCATTGCTGATGGATTTTCAACAATTTTAGAAGAAATTCCAGAGGTAAACAATATTACATTTTTTCTTTCAATTAATTTTTGAATTTTTTATATAGTCAAAATGTGCATGGTTATTTAAATTCATAATCAGTTAAACAGTATTTTGTAAAACATTATTTACTTGGATTAAATTCTCAGCTAACAGCACAATTATTATTTTTAAAATATATATATCCTGATTAGTGTAATGTGATATGATTTTCCAAATAATTAGTTTATTTCTATAAATTTTTATTCAGAACAATAACTTAGTATTTATTGCATATTTTTTACTGTACATTTGAAGTGTTGAAATTTTAAATTATGTCTAGCAATTAAAATGTAATTCTTAGATATTGATAATTGAATATACATTCATTTAGTAATATTGAAGGACTGCTGAATGTATGTTCTGAGCTGGTGAAACTCACTGTTGAATCTCAAAATTTATAAATCAGTATTCTTTTATTGTTCTTCTGGTCTGCAATGATAAATAATATAGATTTATATGATGGCAATTTAAACTTAACCACAGAAAGTAATTTGAAGTTGTCAGCCAAAAATTCAAATCACATAAATTAAAAAGATTTATGTATTAGAATATTTACTGTTTCTGCCAATCTATAAAAAAATTTTATATTTATATGAGAGAATTTTTGGGAAAGAATTTTAGTACATTTTACAATATGTATATTTATTGAAAATTATTTTAAATTAAACTTCCCCAACTCAGAGGGCTTCGAAGAGTGTTCTGCTGCCTGAAATGAAACAACATTTGGACAACGGGTACTTCAGATGATGTGCTTGCCATTATATTTAATAAAACTTTTTATACAAAAAGTCACTGATAGGTGTCATTGGAGAATGGTATCTTAATATGCAACAACTTTTTGATCCCAGATCTTCAATAAAGCTTTCAAGATACCATATTCATGAAAGATGGTGCACCATCCCATATCCCTTGCTCTGTTCAATGTGTGTTAAGACAGATTTTCATGGATGAATGGGTGATCAGTCATTATTTCCCAATAGCTTGGCTTCCTTGTTCACCTAATTTTACCCCATATGATTTCTGGCTATGGGATTTTTTGAAAGACCAGGTCTGTTGTGAAAGATGTGCATTTGTGTCAGATGTAAAGGACAGAGTTTATTGGCATGTTCTTGTAATTAAAAGTGGATTCATTGTGTTCATCAGTGAAAAACATCTTTTGTGAATGGAGCACATATTGAACATTTGTAACCATGATTTGTGTAGCTCCAGTGCCACCTATCAGTGACTTCTTGTACGAAAAATTTTTATTTAATAAGTGAAGTGACGTTTAAACAGTACAATATGTACTCAATTGGCAACCAACTCGGTGCACCAATAACATTAACAAAGTTCAGATAGCTCAATTAGTTCGTCGAGAAGGCACCTTGTGACGATTTGGTGTAATGAAGACTAGTAGCAATCTTGTGTTGTTTTCTGGATGTCTTAAAGTCCCTGGACAAAACTTGGACGAGCTTGTTGGCTTGCTTGAAGATCTATGACGAACTTGATGTCAACCTGAAGTTTCCAAAACTGAACTTGAATCTCACACTTCCACATCAATCTTATATAGCTGTGGACAGTGGGATGGATGACCAATTAGCAGTTACTGGGCCGTTGCTCTGTTGGAGGTCTGTGGCATGACGCAACCCCTGGCTAACCATCTCTGACCTGAGATGCGCCACTAATTCAAACACAACAGTCGCCTCCTCAACGGTCTTTTCTTGGCCATTACCAGTTTTAAAAAAGCAGGAATCATGTTCTTACACGATTCAACACCAACAAATGGCAAGCGCATCATTTGAAGTAACTGTTGTCCAAATGTTGTTTTATTTCAGTCAGTAGAACAATCTCCAGAGCCCTGTGAGTTGGGGAAGTTTAGTTTTGACAACCCTGTATTTTCAAGGAACAAGTAATGATACATTCAATTATTTCAATAATTTTGATATAAAAATAATAGATGAATATAGTTAATATATATATGCTGCACAGAGAATGTTCAGAGTTAAAGTTCATATTTCAAAAAGATATAACTCAGGAACTAACCAGCAGAATGACATCATTATATTTCAAATGGAGACTTCTGTTACGATGGAATTTTATTTGAAAATGAGAAAAGTTAGTTGCTAAAACATCTATTAGGATGGTAAATGGTGCTGCAACACCATAGTGAATAACTCAAATAATCTGAAAACTAACAATACTTACTGTAAGCAGTGTTCTTATGCATCAGACGTGCTTGATATGTTGGCCTCCAAAATTCTTAGTCTTGTCATTGAATGTATGATTTGGCAATTTCAGCATATTGCCAATAATGGAGGCCATCATATCAATCATGCTGCTGTGTAACTATGCAGTGTACCATGTGTATTGTAATTTTTGAGACAATTTGAGCTAATACTATGGTGTTGCAGCACCATTTATCATTCTAGTAAACACTTTTGTAAGTATTTTTTATGTTCACAAATAAAATCCCTTGACTACAGAAGTCTCCACGTGAAATATAATGTCAATCTGTTGATTAGTTTCCAAATTACATCTTCTTGAAATGAAAACTTTAATTACAAACATCCTGTATATATTTCATAGCCATATACTAAAATCTGTTAATTTTGACAAATGTCTTTAAGATCATCAAATTGAAAACCAAATTGAAATTTTTGAAATTTATTCAATATTTGTCAAACATGAAAAGTGGTTACAATGAGATTTTTGAACATTTTATAAGTTGATTCTTTTTTTGTCAATTTACAAGTCTGACTTTTGAATTATATGACTATACAGTTGACCCCCTATAACACTGTTGATAATTCTGTTTTATATGAATTCCATGTTGTACGAGTCACTTAGATTTTACAAATATGTGTGCTGGGCTGTGTATATGTAAAATCTAAGTGACTCGTACAACATGGAATTCATATAAAATGGAACTATCAACAGTGTTATAGGGGGGTTGACTGTATTTCTCTTTTCTTTGTGTAGGCCTAATTAAATTTGTTCTATTACCCATATGTGTTTAGTGTAGCATTCTCTGGTTATATGTTAATTTTTTTGCTGCTATTCATTATGAACAACTCTTCAGCTGTTCTAGAAGGAAGAACTGGATATACAGAGTATTTCACTGATGCTTACTTTCAGTCAATTTCTGAATTCTTCTTTTAAACATATTCTGCAAATAAATATAGTGTTTTTGTTTCTTATATCATTCCTGTTTTTAATTTATTCACAGTGACCTAAATGTAATGCTTATATAATAAAGTTTAATCATCCCACTATCGACTAAATTAAATCTGGCAATATTATTGTCTAATTTCTAATTGCAGCATAATATTGCCTGATTAATTTGGCTGATGGTTGGATGATTAATAATACATCAGGTTATTGAGATGTTTATATATAATAAAGTTTGTTGTCCAATAACATTTTAGCAAGTGGAATTTTATACATACCTGGAGATTCTTTTTGTTAACTAAATTAAAGATTGAATGTTCTTTAAAAGTAATTATTCTCACTGACATTACTGTACACCAGTCATGGGCAACCCACAGTGCAAGAGATCTTAATATCATGGCTTTGTCAAAGTAATTTTATTTTTCTGTTTTCTTCCTTGTGCCATTATGCAACCCCAATTAAGCTAATATTTGTAATAAGGAGTATTCAAACTAAAATTGACCAGTGAGATGATAAGATTAAACTAGATATTACTTTGCATATCATTATTACATGTTATTTTAAAACCTAGTGTACTAGTAGTTATGGATATGTATGTTGATATTTAGCAAGGTTAAAAGGTACAACTTAAGAAAAAAAATGCATATGGCCCAGCAGAAGTTCACTTGTGACCCACATTCAGAAAAGGTTGTTCATTAATTCTGTAGACTTTTCAGAATATCTTAATAGCTGCCAGGNTTTTCATTTTTTTTTTTTTTTTTTTTTTTTTTTTTTTTTTTTTTTTTGTCTTGTGTAAATTTGATCATTTATTTGTATCACTATCAGTAATATGTGGAATAAATTTCATTAATTTCTGACAATATCTTCATGGTGTTGCAATTTTCACAAACATGAGTGTACATTTTAATTTGTGAATCTTAAATTCTTTTTCTATAGTAAATGTTTTGGTATATACTGACTGATCTTGGTCTTAATGCTAATTATTGTTAATACTGTATATTTGTTAAATAATAATCATTATTTAACAAATATACAGTAATTATTTTATTTATTAACAGAAAATAATCCATATAAGAAGCATCAAAGGTCTCTGGTTGGATTATATTGTTTCTCACTTAATATGAATAATGAACAACTATTATCATCAGCAATTAAAGGATTGAAAATAATTTTATCAATAAAAGATATGATTGGAAAAGATTATCTAAATCCCATTACAGAATGCATTTTAACAATTGCAATTTCTAATAAACCATCTACAACAAGGTCAGATATGTGTTTGTGTGTATGTATGCATATATAATTTAAAAAAATTATTGTTATGAGAAGTGTTTTAAGAATTTTTTCCTTCTTGTAGGACAAACTGTATTGAATTATTATCTGTTTATTCAACTTATTATCCAGTTGAAGTTAAAGAAAAAATTCTTCCTCATCTATTCCATGAAGTTGCAAAAGGTAAGAACTATTTTTGTGTCAGACCTGAATATTCATGTTCATTATTTTTGTGTGTAAGCTAAACATAAGTATTAGATTGGGCTTAGTCATCTATGAACTGTTGTAAGTGAGAAGTGGTCATTCACTACCCTTAATTTGATTTGGAGTAAACCTTTCATTTCAGTAACTAATATGTTAACTAATATGCAAACATATAGAATAACTATTTAATTTGAATATTGTACTAGGATATTCATAAAGTTGAATGAGTCAAACAAATTACTAATGAGACAGTCATAAAATATTTCTTATCTTCATTGCCCATGTTCTGTATTGATGACATTTCAAATGAAACCTTAATGTAAACTAATTTTTTTTTTGTGAATTTTATCATAAAGAAAATGGTATCTGACAATATTGATATTTCTAAATTCACTCAGAGTACAGAATATGGATTAAAAGGCAAACTAACACAAATAATTGCCCTTGTGCCCAATCAGAGAAAAACATTTCAAATATGACTGCACTAATAACATTCATGGATTCAATCCTTAGACACCAGCCATTTTGTACAAAAACTGGACAAAATGTCCAGCAAACATAAACATAATAATAACATTATTCTTTTATTTTCTTGTTGGAATCACCAGCTATATTTCAATTTACACAAGGTAGTTACACTTCAACACAACATGAAGTTCACTTTTAAAGACTAATGGCCTATAATGACAGCACAAAACATCTAATGTAATGTACCAGTCCTTATCATTTTCTGTATGTATCAGTGTGAAATATGTTTCATATCATGTTTGTGTACTTTTGTTTTTAAGGAGACAGTTGATTCAATACAAATTACTGATGAGGGGCCATAAAATGTAAGTTGACCCAAAATGCATGTAGTTATGTGTGTAATCAACCAAATAAACATAATTAAACTGTAAGGTTTTGATCATTAAATTACCTGCATTCCTAAACACCTTCAGACACAGTATTATGTAATTCTCAAGAAGTTTCTAATTAACATTATTCTTGTTTAACTCACATGACTTCATCAATGTGTACCCTAAATTAGAGAATTAAAATGATTACTTAAATTGAATAGTTAGAAATAAATAAGTTAACCTCCTATGATATTTGCTTATATTAATTGTAATTAATTGATACTATATTTGGAAAACATGAGCATATTTTGATATTGTCATTTAAAATGTTTAATAGTATAGCATTTGATGTTTTATTTGCATATTCTAAATTAATTTTCTGATATATTTTATTAATAAAAATATTCCAATTGAATGAAATTTTTAAAAGTTTAAATATAATAAAAACTGTTTGATATAGATATGACTATTAAGTAATAATTAGACAGCAGATTAGGCAGAAATGCTTATTTTTCCCTTAGCATATACATGGCTAAGATTTTGTACTAACTACTACAGTGAACATTTCTTCGATATAAAAAACTTCTGGCCACTTTAGTGGACAATGCAGTTTGTGTAACTAAAGCCAAGAAAATTTTGAATGACATTTATGTTTAGAACAAGTTGGTGTACATCAAGTGTTATTTCACATTTATTGCAAATACTATTACTGCTCTTGAAAGTATTGGGAAACCTATATATGAACAAATTGATCTCCTCAACAGAGCAAACCAGAAACTTTGTGATGCACCAGGCACTGCTGCAAAAAAAGTGAAGAAAGAGTGCTTCAAAAGAGACTTAGATTAAATTGCTTGTTTGTTGTGGCTGATATTTTGGCAGGAAAGAAGAGCAAAACTGAAAGTGAATTCCCAGTTCCTCTTCTTCCAAGGTTGAAATACTGTCCATTATCTTCAGATGTGGAATACTTTTTCTTTGCATATAAATTAATTTTCAGTGACAAATGTTGCAACTTTTCTAGTGAAAATTTGGAAAAAGTGCTTGTAATATATTATGATGCTAACTATGGGAAACAGAGCAAATAAAAAATGTAAAGATAATTGTTTGTCTACTTTTGTGTTTGCATCATTCTGGATACGTGCATTTTTTGTTTGGAATACATATGTTAAATAAAAAATTCATTGTTTGATAAGTAGGTTAATTGTTCATTGTGCAAATTTTGACTGCCTATTTTTTGTTTATAAAGCCTAAACGACGCAATTTAAGAGCTTATTTTAAGCGTCTAAAATGCCACTTTTAAGCGCCTAGATGTCCGCTGTCTAGTAATAATATACAAATACAAAATTTCAAGTACATACTGTACATTTAACTAAAACAATATTTTTATATGTCAAAAAATTAACTTAATTTAACAAGTTATTAAATATGTGAGCTGAAAACATGATTTAAAATTAATTAAAAGTAATTATGTTTTAATAATGTATTAATGTTTTAATTAACCTTGGTTGATATCTGAGCCATCAATCATATAACTTCAACTAAGAAAATGTAGAAAATTATCAAATTATGATGAGAAAAATAGAGTGAAAACTCAGTTTTATAAGTGATAATTTAGTGTAATTTAGATTTGAGTAATTTTAATATTCTAAAATATTTTCTTTAAAATCTATTACATTAAATTTGTAGTCACTTCCACGGTTGAAACTACAAGACTTCAGACATTATTAGAATTTGTTACTGCTGCAAGTATTCATCACATTACATCATCTGAAATCATTTCTAAATTTTTGACTTACTTGAGAGGTAGGAATTTATCTTATATGTTTTAAAGCAATATTTTATTGTTTTAGAATATATTTCAAATAAAATTTATGAAATTAAAAAAATCTAATTTCAGATCTTTATACTGAAAATGTATTGCAATGTATTGCAAATTCATTATTACAAATAACTAAGAATCTTGTACAATCTCCAGAAGAAATTCATTATTTATACAAATCTTATTTTGAAATGTTGCAAGAGAAAGTAATTACAACTTATAAAATGAAGCAAGAAAGTTTTAGTTCTGCCGTATCAGATATATTAGGTAGAGTTGTACAAATTGTTATTCAAAAGTTAGATTTAAGGTGTGTATAAATAATTACTCTTTCAATTATTTTTAATCTTGCATCATCGGAATTGACATGTTTTTATTTTATAGTTTAACAGAAATTTTAATGTCTTATATTTTGAAGAATCTTTCTTTCTTAATGAATTCTTATGATTCTCAGGTAAGTTATACTTCAAAATATAATTAATAAATGAATTCATTTACAGGAGAAAATATATTTATTAGAAATATATATTTTTTATTTATGTATGCTGCTTTGTTTTAATTATAGATATTAAGGAATGTTAATTGTTATATACAATACAGATTATTTGAGAAAGATCTTTGTTGTTATACAAATTCATAACACAAAAACAAAATAATCTATTAAAATATGATTTGTTGTAAAGGAAGAATAAATCAAAACGTTTTTTATTAGTATACATTCAATAAACATATGAATTTCATAGATTCCTACAGAAAACTTTTCTAATCTGTTTCATAAATTCATCTGATGTCAAAGGACAGTTGTAATTTTTTGAGTGCTGAATACTTCCTGTGTTTAAATTTCTGCATCCAAGCATAAATTAAAGGGACACTTAAGTGTGCCTTTTTCATACTTTATGGAATACTTTCTTTGCACATGTAGTGATTTTGTTTCAGCTAACCACATTATATATTGTGTTTTTTCCTGTATTATTATCATTTTTAATTCTGCAGGTTTTTTGCATTTGTGCTAAAAGAACTTATTAAGTTCTTGCTTTACCTCAAACTGCATTTCAGTAGACTGCTTTGTTTTTGTATTATGAATTTGTCTAATAATAAAGGTCTTTCTTGGACATTTTGCTTATCTTGATTACAAACATTATTTTCAAATATGCTTTATTGAGTTTTTTAATAAAATTATTTTACTTAATATATTTTATTTTTATAACTGCATGCAATTTTCATATGTTCTTCCATTCTATTGATTTCTGCAATGACTGTCATTCAATAAATTGCTGTTTTCAGTTTATAATGCATGAACAAATATTTATCATCTTGGTTTAAACATTGTTTTGAATTTCTTTTTAAATATATGATCTTGCATATTAATAGAATATAATCATATTTTATTCAAACAAGTTTCTTATAAATATATGGTTATCTTTTAATTATTTATAACAGCATTTGACAGCATCACTTCAATATAATGTTGCAGTAATATTGAGAGCAGTGTTTGCTAACTCTTGTAATATTACTGGGATATCAGAACATCATTTTCAGACATTGTTAATGGCAACAGAGAAAATTAACGATGAAAAAGTTCATTTACTAGTCACTCAATGTATTGCTGTTATATTAAATAAGATGGATGATGAAGCACAGTTAACTGAATGGAGTAAGTCAATAACATCCAATTTAATAACTATTTTAAATGAAGAGAGGAATTCTAATCAAGAAAAAGCAGCAGTAATGTGGATTTGGATTACCAAAGCTTTACTTCTCAGAGGATATTTGCAAATTGATTATTTAATTTCACATGTGAGTAAAAAACAAAAGTAAAAATTTAAATTCAGTTTTAATTGAATTAGATATGTAAAATATTATCAATTTTAATGTAAAAATATATCTGCATGCCATATTTTAATAGTTAATATCATGGCTTGGTCACAAAATAATTGGAAAAATCATTGCTGATGGATTTTCAACAATTTTAGAAGAAATTCCAGAGGTAAACAATATTACATTTTTTCTTTCAATTAATTTTTGAATTTTTTATATAGTCAAAATGTGCATGGTTATTTAAATTCATAATCAGTTAAACAGTATTTTGTAAAACATTATTTACTTGGATTAAATTCTCAGCTAACAGCACAATTATTATTTTTAAAATATATATATCCTGATTAGTGTAATGTGATATGATTTTCCAAATAATTAGTTTATTTCTATAAATTTTTATTCAGAACAATAACTTAGTATTTATTGCATATTTTTTACTGTACATTTGAAGTGTTGAAATTTTAAATTATGTCTAGCAATTAAAATGTAATTCTTAGATATTGATAATTGAATATACATTCATTTAGTAATATTGAAGGACTGCTGAATGTATGTTCTGAGCTGGTGAAACTCACTGTTGAATCTCAAAATTTATAAATCAGTATTCTTTTATTGTTCTTCTGGTCTGCAATGATAAATAATATAGATTTATATGATGGCAATTTAAACTTAATCACAGAAAGTAATTTGAAGTTGTCAGCCAAAAATTCAAATCACATAAATTAAAAAGATTTATGTATTAGAATATTTACTGTTTCTGCCAATCTATAAAAAAATTTTATATTTATATGAGAGAATTTTTGGGAAAGAATTTTAGTACATTTTACAATATGTATATTTATTGAAAATTATTTTAAATTAAACTTCCCCAACTCAGAGGGCTTCGAAGAGTGTTCTGCTGCCTGAAATGAAACAACATTTGGACAACGGGTACTTCAGATGATGTGCTTGCCATTATATTTAATAAAACTTTTTATACAAAAAGTCACTGATAGGTGTCATTGGAGAATGGTATCTTAATATGCAACAACTTTTTGATCCCAGATCTTCAATAAAGCTTTCAAGATACCATATTCATGAAAGATGGTGCACCATCCCATATCCCTTGCTCTGTTCAATGTGTGTTAAGACAGATTTTCATGGATGAATGGGTGATCAGTCATTATTTCCCAATAGCTTGGCTTCCTTGTTCACCTAATTTTACCCCATATGATTTCTGGCTATGGGATTTTTTGAAAGACCAGGTCTGTTGTGAAAGATGTGCATTTGTGTCAGATGTAAAGGACAGAGTTTATTGGCATGTTCTTGTAATTAAAAGTGGATTCATTGTGTTCATCAGTGAAAAACATCTTTTGTGAATGGAGCACATATTGAACATTTGTAACCATGATTTGTGTAGCTCCAGTGCCACCTATCAGTGACTTCTTGTACGAAAAATTTTTATTTAATAAGTGAAGTGACGTTTAAACAGTACAATATGTACTCAATTGGCAACCAACTCGGTGCACCAATAACATTAACAAAGTTCAGATAGCTCAATTAGTTCGTCGAGAAGGCACCTTGTGACGATTTGGTGTAATGAAGACTAGTAGCAATCTTGTGTTGTTTTCTGGATGTCTTAAAGTCCCTGGACAAAACTTGGACGAGCTTGTTGGCTTGCTTGAAGATCTATGACGAACTTGATGTCAACCTGAAGTTTCCAAAACTGAACTTGAATCTCACACTTCCACATCAATCTTATATAGCTGTGGACAGTGGGATGGATGACCAATTAGCAGTTACTGGGCCGTTGCTCTGTTGGAGGTCTGTGGCATGACGCAACCCCTGGCTAACCATCTCTGACCTGAGATGCGCCACTAATTCAAACACAACAGTCGCCTCCTCAACGGTCTTTTCTTGGCCATTACCAGTTTTAAAAAAGCAGGAATCATGTTCTTACACGATTCAACACCAACAAATGGCAAGCGCATCATTTGAAGTAACTGTTGTCCAAATGTTTTATTTCAGTCAGTAGAACAATCTCCAGAGCCCTGTGAGTTGGGGAAGTTTAGTTTTGACAACCCTGTATTTTCAAGGAACAAGTAATGATACATTCAATTATTTCAATAATTTTGATATAAAAATAATAGATGAATATAGTTAATATATATATGCTGCACAGAGAATGTTCAGAGTTAAAGTTCATATTTCAAAAAGATATAACTCAGGAACTAACCAGCAGAATGACATCATTATATTTCAAATGGAGACTTCTGTTACGATGGAATTTTATTTGAAAATGAGAAAAGTTAGTTGCTAAAACATCTATTAGGATGGTAAATGGTGCTGCAACACCATAGTGAATAACTCAAATAATCTGAAAACTAACAATACTTACTGTAAGCAGTGTTCTTATGCATCAGACGTGCTTGATATGTTGGCCTCCAAAATTCTTAGTCTTGTCATTGAATGTATGATTTGGCAATTTCAGCATATTGCCAATAATGGAGGCCATCATATCAATCATGCTGCTGTGTAACTATGCAGTGTACCATGTGTATTGTAATTTTTGAGACAATTTGAGCTAATACTATGGTGTTGCAGCACCATTTATCATTCTAGTAAACACTTTTGTAAGTATTTTTTATGTTCACAAATAAAATCCCTTGACTACAGAAGTCTCCACGTGAAATATAATGTCAATCTGTTGATTAGTTTCCAAATTACATCTTCTTGAAATGAAAACTTTAATTACAAACATCCTGTATATATTTCATAGCCATATACTAAAATCTGTTAATTTTGACAAATGTCTTTAAGATCATCAAATTGAAAACCAAATTGAAATTTTTGAAATTTATTCAATATTTGTCAAACATGAAAAGTGGTTACAATGAGATTTTTGAACATTTTATAAGTTGATTCTTTTTTTGTCAATTTACAAGTCTGACTTTTGAATTATATGACTATACAGTTGACCCCCTATAACACTGTTGATAATTCTGTTTTATATGAATTCCATGTTGTACGAGTCACTTAGATTTTACAAATATGTGTGCTGGGCTGTGTATATGTAAAATCTAAGTGACTCGTACAACATGGAATTCATATAAAATGGAACTATCAACAGTGTTATAGGGGGGTTGACTGTATTTCTCTTTTCTTTGTGTAGGCCTAATTAAATTTGTTCTATTACCCATATGTGTTTAGTGTAGCATTCTCTGGTTATATGTTAATTTTTTTGCTGCTATTCATTATGAACAACTCTTCAGCTGTTCTAGAAGGAAGAACTGGATATACAGAGTATTTCACTGATGCTTACTTTTAGTCAATTTCTGAATTCTTCTTTTAAACATATTCTGCAAATAAATATACTGTTTTTGTTTCTTATATCATTCCTGTTTTTAATTTATTCACAGTGACCTAAATGTAATGCTTATATAATAAAGTTTAATCATCCCACTATCGACTAAATTAAATCTGGCAATATTATTGTCTAATTTCTAATTGCAGCATAATATTGCCTGATTAATTTGGCTGATGGTTGGATGATTAATAATACATCAGGTTATTGAGATGTTTATATATAATAAAGTTTGTTGTCCAATAACATTTTAGCAAGTGGAATTTTATACATACCTGGAGATTCTTTTTGTTAACTAAATTAAAGATTGAATGTTCTTTAAAAGTAATTATTCTCACTGACATTACTGTACACCAGTCATGGGCAACCCACAGTGCAAGAGATCTTAATATCATGGCTTTGTCAAAGTAATTTTATTTTTCTGTTTTCTTCCTTGTGCCATTATGCAACCCCAATTAAGCTAATATTTGTAATAAGGAGTATTCAAACTAAAATTGACCAGTGAGATGATAAGATTAAACTAGATATTACTTTGCATATCATTATTACATGTTATTTTAAAACCTAGTGTACTAGTAGTTATGGATATGTATGTTGATATTTAGCAAGGTTAAAAGGTACAACTTAAGAAAAAAAATGCATATGGCCCAGCAGAAGTTCACTTGTGACCCACATTCAGAAAAGGTTGTTCATTAATTCTGTAGACTTTTCAGAATATCTTAATAGCTGCCAGGACCATTTTAAATATTTTGGAATTTAATAATAATAATAATAATAATAACTCTCTCGTGGTCACCACCTAGTTGTGGTGGAAGAGCCCAATAATTTTACTGATCCATAGGGCAATGCAGGCTGGAGCACAAGCTCCTGGTGGGACACCCATGCCAGTAAGGTCTATGGGGAGAAATGAAGCTAAGAGTGACCACACTCTTAGCTTCATTTCTACCAGCTCAGACATCGCCTGGGTTAACAAGGTCCACATTTGTGGGTTAGGCAGAAGCTCACATTTGAAAAATAGGCCACAGTCTCCCTTGCTTACCGGTGGCAAAAGCAGTGCCGGCCCAAGCATGCTGCAATGTCCTCAACAGATGTGAGGAATCAACCTTCTGTGGCAATGCATCCACAGACCACAAATGCTGGAAAACCACGCCAATGGATGAAATGGACAACAGAAATGAACGAGTTTATCATCTGTACTTACTACACCATCACAAGTCTCGAAACAAACATGACAGCATACAGACAACAACTACACTATAGATTCACGCAACAATATCCTCACCTCACTGAGCAAAGGGTTGTTGATCAAAAAAGAACAATTATACACAACAACCTTATCCCACAAACAACACTTGAACTTATCAAACAACAGGTTGCTGAGCAAATACATCAACAGACAGAAACATTTAATATTATTAATGAAGATCACGTAACCTGTCAGGATAATCCAGCAACAAGCATTGATAATAACATACATACAACAACTACCACTAATGATACTACAGGCACTTCCTCATCCATCACTGATAACATAGACATAGAATTAGTTAATATGCTCTCACTTATATTTCAGGAAACAATCACTAAATATACAGGCACAGATCCCACACAAAGACCATGAATACTGAAAATCAACATGTCAAAGGAAGTAGGAAAAACATTAAATTATGTAAACATTCACTTACTACCAGACTACATTTATTCAATTTCTACACTCAGACATTCATACATTAGTTTATGCTGGGGCAGTCACAGTAGTAAATTTCGTGGACAAAATACAATCGCAGACAGATACACACAAAACACAATTCTATCACAAGCCTGCCTGGCAGAGAAGAATAGAAACACAAATAAATGACATTAGACAGCAATTAGGCAGGCTGAGACAATACACTAAAAATAACATAACACCCAAATTAAAGAAACAACTCAAAAACATTTTCAAGAAAATCAAAACACACACAAAACATGAACATCACAACACACACATTACAGAATACATCGATACACTAAAACAGAAACTCGCAGCCAAAGCATGTAGACTCAAATGATACAAAACATGTACACTACGAAAACAACAAAATAAATTATTTACAAACAATGAAAAACTTTTCTACAGACAAATCAGTACCAAAACAAACACTGATACACAGCACAGTGGCACACCAACAGAAGAAGAACTCAGACTTATTGGTCTTCTCTTTGGTCCAATGCTGTTATGCACAATGCTGATGCAGGCTGGATCGAGGAGGAGAACAGAATCCTGCACAACATACCAACTATGCGCTGTGCTGAAATAAATGTACATGACATCCGCTACACCATTAACAGAACACACAACTGGAAGACACCTAGTGTAGACAACATTCACAATTTCTGGTACAAAAAATTTACATCACTGCACCAGGAACTAGCTAAACATCTAACACACATCATCATCAACCCACAAGACATGCCAAAATTTCTTACTCGGGGCATCACCTACATGAAACCTAAAAACACCACCACCACAGACCTCACACAATACAGACCAATTACATGTCTTCCAACACTATACAAATTATTGACATCCTGTGTCACAAACAAAATATACAAACATGTTGAAGTACACGACATTCTTACAGAACAACAAAAAGGTTGCCATAGAAATCACAGGGGATGCAAAGAACAGTTACTCATAGATTCAGTCATTCTACGGAAGCACACAAACAACACAGAAACATACACATGGCATATATAGACTACAGAAAAGCATTCAACAGTGTTCCACACAGTTGGCTGCTACATATTCTACACATGTACAAAATACATCCATCACTCATTGCATTCTTCGAAAACACTATGCAGCACTGGAGAACAACACTACATCTCAGGGTTAGTAACACTTCCATACAAACAAACGAAATATTCATTAGTTTCAAGGAGATTCCTTGAGTCCTCTCTGGTTCTGCCTAGCCCTGAATCCATTATCTAACATGTTAAACAGCACGCAATATGGCTACAATATCAGACATGAAAAAACAACACAGTTTACACT
>NW_019385000.1:674080-693554 GCF_000671375.1 Centruroides sculpturatus | reverse complement strand
CACATACATTATAGACATAGCCATTCCAAACACTCACAATGTACAAAACACATGCACTGAAAAATTTAGCAAGTACACAGAACTTGCCCAGGAAATAAGGCATCTGTGGAGGATGGATAGGGTGCTTATTGTACCTGTTGTTCTCTCCTGTACAGGTGTGATACCATACACACTACACAAAAGCGTGGGAACATTACAATTGAATAGAAATACATATATCATACTACAGAAGGCCACTATATTGAATACATGCCATATTGTTAGGAAATTCCTGAATATGGACACTGACACACTTATTTAATTTTAGTTTTGTTTTGGTTGCTATGCCTTGACTCTGGTCTGGCATAGTACACAGCCACTGGTGTCACTCAAGTATAACCCACTAAACCCAACATAATAATAATAAAATTATTGTGTTATAAAAACAACAAAAAAAATCCAGCAAGTTGTGCAACTTTCCTGGCAAAGAACACTAAGATATATTAGCACAAAATAAAAATTGTCTATGGCNGAAAGGCACTCCATGGCAGGCATCCTTATGACCTGGCCCAGGATTTTGTTGACAAAACTGCATCAAACAGCTGGTTAGATCAAGGATGCCTCTTTGGGGAGATGGAAGGATTCATGATTGCCATACAGGATCAGGTCATAAATATTAAAAACTACAGAAAACACATACTCAAAGCTACAACACTCACAAATGACATATGCGAAAATGTCACATCATGCCAGAAACTATACAACACATTACTTCTGGGTGCAAGCTCCTGGCACAGACAGATTATTTACACAGACATAATAAAGTAGCAAATATAATACACCAAGAGCTGGCAAACAAACACAAATTATTAGACATCCACGAACCATACTACAAATACATTCCACAGATAGTATTGGAAAACATCATGTACAAAATGTACTATGACAGAGCCATAATTACAGATAAAACAATTTACCACAACAGACCAGACATCACACTCATTGACAAACACAGTAAAATCACATACATTATAGACATAGCCATTCCAAACACTCACAATGTACAAAACACATGCACTGAAAAATTTAGCAAGTACACAGAACTTGCCCAGGAAATAAGGCATCTGTGGAGGATG
Source organism: Centruroides sculpturatus (assembly GCF_000671375.1). NCBI lineage: Eukaryota > Metazoa > Arthropoda > Arachnida > Scorpiones > Buthidae > Centruroides > Centruroides sculpturatus. The sequence goes on along the minus strand of NW_019385000.1, from coordinate 692,439 downwards.
GATAGGGTGCTTATTGTACCTGTTGTTCTCTCCTGTACAGGTGTGATACCATACACACTACACAAAAGCGTGGGAACATTACAATTGAATAGAAATACATATATCATACTACAGAAGGCCACTATATTGAATACATGCCATATTGTTAGGAAATTCCTGAATATGGACACTGACACACTTATTTAATTTTAGTTTTGTTTTGGTTGCTATGCCTTGACTCTGGTCTGGCATAGTACACAGCCACTGGTGTCACTCAAGTATAACCCACTAAACCCAACATAATAATAATAAAATTATTGTGTTATAAAAACAACAAAAAAAATCCAGCAAGTTGTGCAACTTTCCTGGCAAAGAACACTAAGATATATTAGCACAAAATAAAAATTGTCTATGGCACCATCTGTTATGAGATTTTGTTGAAAAATAACTTTTATATTATTAATAATTATAAAATGGCAAAATGCTTAATTTTGAGAGTAGTGTTGAGTTTTATAAAAATTTTAAATGTTAATAACAAGTAAAATCTTCATTAAGTCTAATACCATTTGGGATATGACACATTATCTCCTCTATCTCTTCACCTTCTTGGGCTTTAACCACCAAAATTTAATAGCATCAATACTCCCTATATACAAGCTACCATACCTAATTTCATTTCTTAAACATTACCCTATCCTGAGATATCAAACAAAATAAATGCTCATACACACACACACGGATTTTTTTGGGGTGTTTAGAGGTTCCAAAATATTGAGATTTACAAAAACCTAGAGGATCAAATTTGACATGATTTCAATACTTTCCCATGTTATATATATAACAAGTCAGGAAAATAACACTCAATAGTTCAAACTTATTCTGTTTCAATTTTTTACTTAAATAATTTGAAGTTAAAATATAAAATAAAGAAATTGAATATAATCTTTCTGTAAATTTAATATCAGCTCATTAATGAGAATTATTAGAATTACACATATTTAATATTATATGTATCATATTTCCTCCTAACAATTATTCTGTCTCTTCTCTGTTTTTAACTTTATGGATTAGGTACTTTATTTCTCAACAGATATTTTTGAAAACCCTTTTACTATGAGGCTAGTTTTTATTTAAACAAATTACTATTTAAACAAAATGGAAAGTAGAGTTTAATGATACTTAATATAAAGTTTGATTGTTTTTTCTGTGATTTAATGTAAAATACTGACCTAAAAAAGAAATTAATATGACGATTTTAGTCTCTGTAATCCAAAATTATTCTTGGTAGACAAATCTCACAGCAATCTTATTGGCAAATTAAATTTATTTTGTAAAGACTACATCAAATGCATTTCGGGCTGGTCTAATATTTTCCAGTCCCTCTTCAGTGCTAAAATAATAACAAAGAACGTAAAATGTTTAACTAAAACACGACATAGATGTATATCTACACCAAAATTATAAATTTTGGAGAAAAACTTACAATAACCGCTGGTGGTAATTACAATGATATTTCCATGGGTAGGGGTGGTAAACTTTGTACACATTTGTAAGAATCCTAAAATTACAATTATCTTTTTTTGTATAAAACAATATAAGGCTAATACAAATAATATATTAAACAATACTTATACTTACAAGTTTAAAAAAATTTTTTCCACATACGTGTATAATAAACATACCAAAACCAACTAATTATTAAAAATTCATTGACAAACAATTGTAAAAATAATTCCAAAGCACTACAAATTTTTAACTTCATACCATCAACACTTTACAAAGTCACACAGTAGACCACCAACACTTTACAACGGTAATCAAGTGATGACGTCTTAATACATAACTATTTATTTTTTATTTTATTCTAGCGCCATCTATTAGATTGTACCAGCTATAATTTATTTCCATCCCTTTCGACTGATTTATTAAATTATTATTATTTTGTTTTCTAATTTCTATATGTTCTTTGAATTTTCTTTTATAAATATCTTTTTCAATATGTAAAATTTTTACATTGTTTCTATTAATATTACAATTATTACTATTGATGTGGTTAAACCACGGAGAATTATTATACTTAAGCCGAATGGCCGCTTCGTGTTCTTTAACTCTAGTTTCTAGTACACGCCCGGTTTCTCCTATATATACACACGGATTATGACAGTCACATTCAATTCTATAAACCACACCAGCTTTTTTTAAAGGGTCTAAATTATTTTTACTATTATTATTAATATGTTTACTAATGTTTTGTGAAATACTATTGGTCAAAGATGGGGCCAAACAAATATTATGATTCTTAATACTTTTCCTGCACTTTTCAAAGATATTTTTAATGTATAGAAACTTCTTATATATTTTATCAGTTTTCAACTTAGTATTATATCTATTCTTTAAATAATATGTTTTCCATTTTTTAAGTATAAAGTTTGGGTAATCGTTCAAAAGGAATTTGGTATCTAATTCTTTTAGTTTAATATTTATGTTATAATTATCAGATATTCTAGTACATATGTTTTTTAATTCGACAATATATGCATTCTTTTTAATGTAATCAGGAATACAAGAATGGTAATTAATAGTTTTGCTTACATTACAAGATTTTTTATAAGTTATAAAATCAAATTTTCTAGGATTATTCACTATGGTAATATCTAAATAATTAATTTTCTTATTAACTTCTTCTTCAATATCAAACTGTATAACCTTGTCTATGTTGTTTATTAAATTATATATAGTTTCTTTATTAATCAGATTTCTATTATACACTATTAAATAGTCATCTACATACCTCATTATTGTCTTTATACCCCTAATTTTAATAATTTTTTTATCGATGTCAATCATTACTAATTCAGCTAATTTTGGCCCCATCTTTGACCCCATACTGATACCATTTTTTTGTCTATAAAACATACCATCAATTTCAAAATAATTATTTTTGTAAGCAAATTCTATTAAATTTATCAAATTTTTTTGGATACCAAGGTCTTTTAAACTGTTTTCTATCATACACCAGGTTATGCTAGGATACATATTTTTTATATCTAAGCTCATTAAGCAATCTGAATTCTCCTTATTTAATTTCAATAATTTATTAATAACAGTATCAGCATTTTTTATACTATACATAGAATTATCTATATCTTTTAATTGTTGTTTTATGTATTCCTCTAGATTATACAAGATGGAAAATTTAAAGTCTACAATAGGTCTAAACTTTTCAATAGGTCTAAACTTTACTATAATAGGTCTAAACTTTACAATAGGTCTAAACTTTTTTTTTAAAAAAGAAATGTCAAAAATATTATGAAATAGACATTTCATAATATAATGTAATATGCTTTATGGCCAAACAGAAGTTGATTAAAACAGCAAATATGTAAAGAATGAAACTATTATAATTGATAATTATTGGCTATAGTTATGTTTTCAAAATTATTACAGCTAAATTATCAATACAGGTTATGCAAAAGTAATAATATAAATGATAAGTAAGTTATCATTTAATTTATTAAAATATATTTCTGATTTTTTTTCTAGCTTTTGACTACAGAATGTCATGCCAAAGTGAAATTATTATACAGACAAAAATTCTTTATGTTAACACTTCCTCAGCTACTAAATAAATTTGAAAATTCATCTGAAGGTACAAATGAAATTTATTTATTATGTTGTTAAAATATTNTCATTACTAATTCAGCTAATTTTGGCCCCATCTTTGACCCCATACTGATACCATTTTTTTGTCTATAAAACATACCATCAACTTCAAAATAATTATTTTTGTAAGCAAATTCTATTAAATTTATCAAATTTTTTTGGATACCAAGGTCTTTTAAACTGTTTTCTATCATAAACCAGGTTATGCTAGGATACATATTTTTTATATCTAAGCTCATTAAGCAATCTGAATTCTCCTTATTTAATTTCAATAATTTATTAATAACAATATCAGCATTTTTTATGCTATAGATAGAATTATCTATATCTTTTAATTGTTGTTTTATGTATTCCTCTAGATTATACAAGATGGAAAATTTAAAGTCTACAATAGGTCTAAACTTTTCAATAGGTCTAAACTTTACTATAATAGGTCTAAACTTTACAATAGGTCTAAACTGTTTTTTTAAAAAAGAAATGTCAAAAATATTATGAAATAGACATTTCATAATATAATGTAATATGCTTTATGGCCAAACAGAAGTTGATTAAAACAGCAAATATGTAAAGAATGAAACTATTATAATTGATAATTATTGGCTATAGTTATGTTTTCAAAATTATTACAGCTAAATTATCAATACAGGTTATGCAAAAGTAATAATATAAATGATAAGTAAGTTATCATTTAATTTATTAAAATATATTTCTGATTTTTTTTCTAGCTTTTGACTACAGAATGTCATGCCAAAGTGAAATTATTATACAGACAAAAATTCTTTATGTTAACACTTCCTCAGCTACTAAATAAATTTGAAAATTCATCTGAAGGTACAAATGAAATTTATTTATTATGTTGTTAAAATATTTTATATAAAAACTTACATTCAATTATTAAATTAAAGATCAGCGATGTTATTATTTGACTGCAATCTGCCATCAGTTAAAATTCCAAGCCAAACCTGTTCTTGTTGCAGAATTACCATCAGTAAGTCTTTATTTTGTTTAAATTGTATTTTTAAAAATATTAAAATATATAAATTTAATTTAAAATTTATTTCAGTTACTCCCAATCATTGTGAGGTCACTGTGTTGTGAAGATCCATTACTCTTAGTTTCAGTTTTGAGTAATCTTGTGGATGTTATGGAAGCATCACCTCATTTGTTTGAAAATTACGTACAGACTTTAGTTCCTAAATTATTGTATTTGTCTTCTTTCATGGATTCAATGGTTAGTCAATGAAATTATTTTCTTAATATTAACCAAGAAGATGATATATTTCATAATTGAAAAAATTCTCAATAAAAATAAATTTATCTTATACAATATATTTAATCTTTCAGAAAGTAAGAATACTGTCCTTACGATGTATAAAGGCAGCAACAGTTTTGCCTCAACATATTCTCCTACCTTTCCGACAAGAGGTTGTTAAAAAGTTAGCACCATGTCTGGATGATAAGAAACGTTTAGTTCGAAAGGAAGCTGTAACAGCCAGATGCGAGTGGTAAGATTTTTTTAATATCAGTGGAACACATGTACTTTAGTATAAGAATATAAACTCAATAAGAAACTCTAAAATTTTTAAATAATCTTGTATTATTATTTAAAAATGTATATAACATTTTTGTTTTTATAACAGGTTTTTGATAGGACAAGCTGGGAAATAAGAAAGATAATATAAAGGTGTAAAATATAGATGTATATAATTAACTGCTGGATAAAAAGATGATTATGTTTTCACAATAAAATTATTTTTTATTAATTTTATGGACATTTAACTTACATAAAAATAAGCATAACTTACATAAATATTAGGTTATGAATAAATCAATTTTAGATTAATATTAACTAAAACATTTAATTGAGAGGAAAGTAAAGAGGTTTTTTATTCTGAACTGTCATTGATGATAGCCAGTTCTACTTGATTTGTGTTAGTGATACATCACCTGCCACTGCAGGTGATGTATCACAAGTAAAGATATTATCACAAGTAAAGATTATTAATATTGATTTAATGGTAATGCTGTTGAAGAAAGTTTTAGTGCATATTAAAATCTCTAAATGATATTACTCTTAGTCTAGTTTTAAGTTAAATTCAGTTATGAATTTAACTTAATCATGAATAATTAAGAATTGCGTTATAATTTTCATAATAAGATAAAACTGGAACAGATAAGTAAAAATAGTGTTTTTACTTTTCATTTTATTTCATTTTGCACAGCTTTATTTATGAGAACAATGCAATGGAAAATTCGCACTTTAATTTCTTGCTTGTATCTGCATAGCCATATCCTAAATTTTTAAAAAGATTATGAAACTAGAATGATGGGATGATACCATAATTTCTCCTGATTCTGCTCCTAATTCTGGTGTGATTCTAATTCTTTTGAATACCTTTTAAAGTTTAGTTTAGTTTAGAAAAATTAATGATTTACATTTTGAGCATGGTATATTCATTAAATAACAAACATGAAGCTTAAGGATGGAAAATTATTGGGAAATCCAGATTCAGTTTTTCAAAAAAAACCTGAAAATTTTCCATTTAATTGTAGAAATGCATGCTTTTATCATGTACTAAAAAACAAATTTGTAATCTTATGTCAGATAAGGTTAATATTACAACACTACCCTGAAAGAAATTACAGCTAATTTCCTTTTATTCAAAGAACATCATAAACATCCTATCATGTCACCCTATCTCCCGTAAAATGGAAAAGTTAGTATTGACTAAGTGTAATCTTTCATTGCACTGAGTATATGAAAGACAGAAGTCCACCATGACAAACATCACCTCATTCATGGTCATTTCATTCTTGTTTTGTCAATGTGAAAGTTTCCAGTAATACTTAATATTGTAATTTTAAAAATTTCTGAAACACAACTGAAACAAATAATTAATTTTCTTAAATATGGAAGAATTATTTTAAGAATTGCAAATTGTGACAAGATTTTTGTGACTCCAATTCCAATAATTGGCTTATCACTAGTTTTTAGGTTTTATCATTTATCATTATTATAATTATAAATATGATAATAATTATATTTTAATATAATCATCATATATTTTTGAGATGCATAAAGTATTTTTATTTCTTTAATATTTGGTTGTAAAACACATACTATTTGATTTTTTTAGAATGTCAACAAGGCAAAGACTATGAACTTTCAATCACAGATTTTAATGAAACCTGTATATGTTAATTTACATTTAAAAAATAGACATATGTCTAAGTATTTATACAAATATGTCTTATTTAATGAGAAATTTAGTACTGAAATTAAATGTGGTGGTGGTGGTGAATTATCTGCCTATGTAAGAATATTCCTTCCACATTTCATACTGTTTTGTCAATTTTGTGATATCTGTTATTTCCATCAATTTGAGAATTTTATTTTTAAAAAATACATAATGCAAATGAACTGTTAGAAAAAGAAGAAATGTGGCATCCCAATAAGATGCAATTACGGAGAAAACATAAACACTACAAATTTTAGGGATCAAAGCTTTATATCATTTATATTTTCTTATGAAGTCACATGGAATTATATAGTGGAACTCCAGCTCAAACAGGACCAGGCCCAATTTGGATAATCTGGAAAATTCATTAATGACATAAATAACACAGTTTATGTACATTTTATTTTATATTTCTAATTTCTTCTCTATCATAACAATCACTTTCTTTTCATTTTCAGGGTGTTTATTTCACAAAAGATTGGAGATGAATGAAACTCAGCAAAACAATAGTAGCTGTGGGTGTTGAGTGTGTAATAACACTTGAGGTTACAAATGATAAACTTATTAACACAGTGACTGTTATGAGAAGCACAACATTTTTATTCAACAGGATAGTAGCAATTTTTTACAATCAAAAATCTTAACATATTACAAAAGATTCAACAAGATATTAATTAAGTAAACTCAAAGAACACTCCCACAGAATTTATAAGAATGAACATTGTATTTTATTTCAGTTCTTAGAAAACAAGTGTATTTTTGCAAGCTGCAATGTTACACTTAGATAAGAATATATTAAGGAGTTCTTGATTTTTTAGAATGTATAAGGTTTTTCCATATTAGAAGCTTTCATACTTCTGAGACGGGGATTATGTTTTATAATCCTGATAAACTGGAAATCAGATTAACAGGATCTGGATAAATGGCGTTCCACTTAAATTGGAAACTACTATTTATATTCTATTACCATACTACAGTACTATTCATTTATTTCTGCACTGCCAATAGCCTCCTGTTTTTGCAATTATGATCAAATATGCCTGATTTGTTGCAGGATTAATTGTTGAAAGATTGCATTTGAACATATTAACCAAATTTATTTCTCCTAGTCTATAAAGTAAGATATCTGGATATGTGGAAGAATGACTTTTATACAGTACTATGTACACATTGCCAAAAATATGTTTTTCACTTTTATAATGACTATCATTCTATGCAAAGCAGGAATATTAGTAATAATAATGTATGTTAATAAATAAATGGTTTCATATGATTATAATCATGATTTTTATAATTTTAATAGAAGACAGCAGAAAAATCTTTACTGTCTTCACATGTAATTATGATAAATATTAAAAAATACTGTTCAGTTCTTAAATATCCAAGTTAAACTCAATGAGAATAATTTGTCTCCATAAAATTTTTACAAATTTATATGCATTCCCATCATTCTTTCCTACCATTTCTGTTTAAACAGCTGTCTAATCAGTACAGATTTCTATAAATATTTTCATATTTATTTTTTTAATTGAAAAGCATAAAAAAATTTTTTTAAATTGTACAATTAATTTTTTTATGAAAGAGTTTACATGAATTTGCAGTCAAAATGATATACATTTAAATATGCTAAAATAATTGTCTGTCTAATAATATTACTATAAATAAATTTTTAAAGTCTTCTATGGATGTTATTCTTGAATTAATATTTTTGTTTTTAGCACTTTGAAAAATATATTGATATAAAATTGAATTGAATATTCTTTACTATAAATTTGAATTTTTAAACTAGGCTAAATTTAGCATTCAAACTTCAAAAAATGTTGATTAAATTTCTGTGTAGTGTATCAATCAAGAATTACAATTTATTTTCTTGATGAAAGTTATTGTATTTCATTTACTTTATTTGTAAATTTTACTTACACTTTTTTACAGTTAGAACATCAAACATTCAATTGTCTTACTTATAAACATAAACTGGTTTCTCATATAAATAATAGATAAGAATAGGACAAGTTTATATTTGTTAATAAAATTATATTCATGTATCTAAGAATATTTTAATATTTTTTTCTTTAAAATAATCTTTGTTTTAATATTGAATTAGATAGACTTATGTGGAAGAGCATGTCTCAGTTTTTCCCAAAACCATCTTTCATTCCAAATCAAATAAGTCTTTGTTTTTAATAACATCTGCAATTTTCTGTCTAAATTTTCCATTGGTGGAAGATTATCTTTAATAATCAGAATAATTCGATTCACCTTATCTTCTAGCATTTGATAGTAAGCCTGGTTAAATTCCACTGGAAACCATATACTTTGTAAAAAGTCTTCAGATAGAATGATAATTATTCTTTTACTATTGGACACTGAATTAGTAATGTTAAATAAGATTTCATTTCCTGCCAACCAATCTCGCTCATGAATACACAGAGTAAATTTTGGTTCTTTCTCTTCCAGTTCTTGGCTCAATTTCAGCATTACATCCCTATCTGAGGAACAGTAGCACAGAAATGCATCAAATTGTTTATGTTCCTCTTCATTCTCTTCAGTCCAAACTAGAGAGTATATTTTTGGAAAATGAATGAAAGTGTAGACCATAAACATTTCTTTTTTATTATAAATAAAGAGAATGCATATGAAAAACATAATGCATAAAATGCAAGCTCCCATAGCTAAACCAATAAAGCTGTAACTAGATATTAATGAATGGCAAAGATGAATATCTGGAGTATCAACAATGGGCTTCCCTGAAGATTGGCAAAGAATGTCATTCACATCAAAGTTTGATGATTGTAGTATTGATTTAAAAGATAAAGTAGAGCAGTCACAGATCCATGGATTCCCACCTAGTTTCATTTCTAGTGATGAACTTTTATTGAAACTGATATTGAATCTTGTTAACTTGTTATTATTTAAAAAGACTTTGGACAAGTTGTCAGATGGTTGCCATTTGTCTAAAGAACTTATCTTATTGTTTTCTAAATATAATTCTTTCAGATTGATCCAGTTGTAAGTGAAAAATGATTTAAGATTGTTTAACAAATTATTTCTGAAATATAATATACTGGTGTTTTCTGGAACTGTTGTAGGAAGTGATGTCAAACCTGTATGACTACAATTCACTATTGTTTTTTGTTGAATTAGTTTTATAAAACAAGTACAAGCAGAAGGACAGTCTTTAGTTATTGGGCATTTGAAAGTGTATAGCTTAAGACTTGACTTTTCCAGAAATAATGCTTTTCTGTAAAATTTATTGGAACATTTCTTGACAAATGGACAGGACATGACATTGTAAGTTTTCTTGCAGGATATCTTTATGTTATTGAAGTTCCTGCCAATGTTAGATGCAGGAATGCAGGTCTTTATGCAGATCAATTCAATTGGATTAGGACATAAATCAATTTGAAAATTATGACTAAAATGGAGATTTTGTTTATAATCCCTTTCTCCATGCAGATTGACATTTTTTATAGCATTATATCCCAGAAGAATTGTAAAATTTGTTCTGTTTATTGGTAATTCAGGAACCACTTGAAGGGCATTATATTGAAGATTGACAAATTTCAAGTTTGGAAACTTATCAAAAGTAAGTTTGCCTTTAAGAAGTTTCTTCTTTGTCAAACAATTTCTGGAAAGATCCAATAGTTCTAATGCACTTTCCAGTGGAAACTGAACAAGTTCTGGATTTTCAAAATTTTCAATTTCATTTCCTCTAAGATTCAGAATCTGAAGAGATTTCAATGCTAAAATATTTAATGGAAAGCTTTTTAGATGATTATAAGATAAATCTAGATGTTTTAATTCATTTAAATTTAAAAATGTTTTAGCATTGATAAATGTCAGTTTATTATTATTCAGCAATAGTTTTTTCAAATAAACTAATTTTGAAAAGCTTCCTGAATGAATAACAGTCAATTGATTCCATCCAAAATTTATAGTAGTAATATGTGAGGAATTATTAGATTTTTTAAAAAAATTCTCATCTATATGAAAAATTTCACATTTTGAAACATGAAATTCTTTCAAGAAAAGAAACAAGTGTGAGCTTTTCAGCTCCTTCAAGCCTTGGTTTTCACTGGCATCAAAATATTCCAAAAGGATGGATGAATCATATATATCTTGTGAAATGTGTTCAATTTTGTTATGACTTATATCAATATGAGTCAGTCTTGTACTTTTTATTGTTATGTTGTTATAGTTTGTTGTATTTTTATACTTGATGTAATTTTTAACTATACTATTCATTTGCTCACTTTTCTTCAAGGGAATGTCTTTAAACAATTCTTCTGTTGTTATTTCAGGTGGATCAGAAATCATCTTAAACTCAAATTTGTTCAAATAATTATTGTTTAACTTTATTACAGTTAAATGATGATTGTTAGAAAACAAATTCTCATCCAAAAATCTTAGTTGATTAAAACTTAAATTAATTGTTTTCACTTGTGGGATCCTGGAAAAGAACTCTTTACTTATAAATGATAAATGATTATGACTAAGATCTATCACTTGTAAATTGGAAGCAAAAAACAACAAAGAAGAAGAAAGTTCTTTGATGAGATTGTAACTTAAATTAATGCTGTGTATCAGCCTATTATTTTGAAATAATTGTTCTGGAATGAATTCTAATACATTAAAAGATAGATCTATTTCTTGTAATTCAACTAATTTATGCAAAGAAATATTGCAAATTTTATGAATTGCATTTTTTCCTAAATATAGATGAGTCAAATTTAAAAAAAAAGCAAATGCTTCACATGGAATTTCAGAGATTTTATTTTCTGATAAATATAGAATCTTAATATTTTTTGATGATGGTGAAATCTGTAATATATGAATCAAATCACAGTAAACTTTTATTGAATCAATTATGAATGTTTTGTAATTAATTTCTTGTTGAAAAAACTGAAACACATTTTTTAAAATTTGCTGAAAACAGTTATCAGAGTCATTAATCATTCTAGCATCTTCTGACAATCTTGTATCTTTCACACATTGCACATCAAATGATGATGTATTATTTCTAAACAAATGAAAAATCCATTCTTTATGATAAAAGTTACACCACAAAGTATATTGCACTTTGATAATATTAGATACTAATTTTGTTTGGTATAGGTGTATATTTCTGTCTGCAATATCTAGAGAATGCGCATCACTGTGTATCACAGTGTCTTCTGGAATCTCCTCTGCTGATAAATAAGCTGAAATGATACTGGCATTTTGGCAAGGCTGTGTATTATTTTCATCATTATATGAAAGTTTTAAAAATAGTTTGCAATTTTCACCAAAATTTATAAATTTGCACTCTTGAACATATTGTAGAAGTGCAGAAAATAAAAATATCAACAGAGAGAATTTCATTTTTTTTTAACCTGCAAAAAAAAGTTTCTATATTATTTTATTATGTATTAAAGTTCGTAAACTGTTATTTGATTTAAAACAATATAAGTAATATAATAAATAATAAAAAAAGAAACAAACAACAATGACAATGTATTTCTGTGTATGTTTGTCATTAAAATAAATTAACTTCTCAATTGGAACTAAATATTTTTTGTTTTTTATTTTGACTTTCTATCCTGACGGCAGTAAGATTGCTTTTTTTAATCAAACTCATCATGGTAAAGTCAGGCATACAATGAAAATGGTGAGAGATGGGGCTCAACATTTCTAGGACAGACTACTTATGAAAACTTCCTGAGATTTTTGATACAGACTTAAATTCAGATTCCTAAGGGCAGCAAGGTTGATTCCATTACTGCCCTGGCCATCCCATCTACAGTTACTATTTGGTATAGAAAACAAGGACAGGTCCTTTCTGTATTTTAAAAAATGTGAAAGAATTTCTGCCAAAATTAAATACCTGGGAGAAGCAATAATTAATTTCTTAAATTATTATTTTATTTCAATGTTATTAAAACTCATTGGCAATGTCCTGTTTTTCGGAATTTACTCTCCATAATATTTTTATATTGTAAGCCTAGTCTCAACTGAATACTTAGTTTATTTTTGTATTTAGCACAGATTGCATCATAAAAATGTTCTTTGGTCCTTGAGTGTAAACAAGGATAATTATAAATTTCTACATAAACATGAATAAAAATATCTTTTGATACATTCCATATAAGAAAGCCCATCGAGATTAGAATGATAAACAGTATCAACATATTTTAAATTCAATAACTATCAAATAAAAAATAACAATGATACATTATCACATATATAATTACACTATTAATTTAAATTCATTATTTAATTTCACAGAAATTATAAAGTTTGATTTGAGTGTTCAATTAATTGTAACAGTTAGTACAGTACACCTATCACTAATAGAAATACAGATTCTACAAAACTGTTGTTGCTGATTTTGCAGCACTGAATTCATCAATTAGAGGAATACTCTAGTTGTACAGCAATATCTCTTTCAATGGGCAAGATTGAAAGTGAAGAAAGTCTCTCTTGACACATTGTTGATTGGCGGTACTTCTTGATCAATTTTAACTTTGTTTGGTTAATTAAGTTAGGGCAACGCAACACTTGGGGGATCTGCCTAGGAAGATGCCTTCCAGGAGGTCTTTTTAAGGGTAACTGGCACCTATTCAGGCGTGGAGAAAACCCGGAAAACTCCACGTGGCCAGCCGGTCCTGGCGAGGCAGGAACCCACAGACAAACTCCCAGTGTTCAGGAACGGAACCGCTTGGCTATTGGTGGGTCAATTTTAACTTTAAAATGGATCGTTCTGTAGCTATAGCAGATACCAATACAATTAATTTTTTCAACAGTACTAGTTTGATGATTTAACTACTAAGATAATATACTACCAAGTTTGTGAAGCCCTATAAATCACCTTATTTGTCTTTATGTAGGCCGCCTTTGCCAGTCGCCTCATGATAGACAGTTCAACTATATATTTAAATCAAATACATGGAATTTACAAAAATTATCTTGTAAGACTTATATTTTTATTAAATCACAAAAGTAGTCAAAATCGATTCTATTTACGAAATAAATGCATTTAAATTTTGAACCTTAAACGTAGAAATTCAAGTGACGTGCACAATATTCTGAATTTGTCTTCATTAAATATATATATATATAAATGGACATGTATGTCCCTATATTTCACTTTTCCGCCAAAACTACACATCGCACATGAATGGTGTTTGTATGTGGTAGTAGCACCAAGTCTCCATTCGTGCACCAGGGTGGTTGCGTCTCGATAGCTATAAGGGTGCGGGAGATGTGGGCTTGAAAGTGGTTGAAAGTGGTTCTCTATTTCGAATTTTATGTTCAAATTTGTTCGGATTAAATTCGAACAAATTTGAACATAAAATTCGAAATAGAGAACCACTTTCAAGCCCACATCTCCAAAATTCGAATATTGGTTCGATTATAGAACGATTGTAACGTTCCAAAAACGTTGAAAATAGTTCGTTTGACTTGACGTGAACAGGAGACGTTCAGAAATAGAATCGGGACCAGGTCTCTAATTAGTCTGGAAACGGGAGACCTAATTCTTGCATTCTGTGAAAACGGGTAAGATTGGCTATAATGTAATTATCTTAATCTTCACTATCGTTACTTTTTAAAAACCCAGCGAAGCGGATCCTTGCAGCTAGTTTTAAATAAAAAATGGTTTACTTTATGAAGACTGTCTTCAAAATACAGAGTAATTCTCTTGCTAAGAAATCCAAACATTCCCGAATAACTTTTTTATTGGTTTATGGTTATTTATGAAAAATTACCTTTTTGTAAAACAAGGTCTTCCTTGAGCAGATATTAAAATGGCTTCCTCCAGCATCTAAACAGATATTGGATGCGAGATTTTGAAGGAAGTTTGGGTTTATAAAATTGAGAGAATTGTAACATCCGTTAACGAGAAACATCCAGGAAAAGTGCGTTTACATTTGTTTAAAAAGGATTTCCTATGAAAAAAAATCATTTTTTCCATTATCTCTGGTTCCGTAAATAGTCAACAACTAATTCCCTTGTTTATCATATAAATTGTCTTATCTATTAATTGATCAGAATAAATAAAAGAGCAAAGATAAGTGAAAATTGAAAGAAATCTTAATGTCAGTCAGTATGGGGTCCATCAGTCGTTTGAAATTTATCCTGAATTTTGATTCTGAAAAACGACACAAAAGATTTCACATTTATATTTACCGACTAGCTTCGCACCCGCGGATTTTGCAAGCAAACCCCATTTATATTCAGTGTTTCAACAATCATAGTAATTGTTATATAACACTTACCACTGAGAATAATGAGAATTGCTGAGAATCAAACGAACTATTTTCAATATGATCAATTTTCTGGAACGTTTACAATCGTTCTATGATCGAACCAATATGCAATAACAAATTCAAATTTAAAACGGTTCGAACATTTGGTTAAAAAATCGAAATATATGAAAATATTCATAACAATGTCTGAAATGTTATCAATTTAATAATACACCTAAGTACTCAATGAAGACTAAACTTGAAAGTTGAAAATGAAAAATCGCATCTAAAATAGTACAGTAGAAGACGTTCTTCAGGTTGAGCATTAATCCTCCCTCTCCCCCCGCGAGGAGAATTTCCAAAAATACCTTCACACTAATATTTTGTCTTAAATAATTAATTAACCATTTGCCGCCCACTGATTAATTAATTTAATGTAATTAAGCATAAAAAATACTTAAAACTGAAAAAAACGAAAGAAATGAGTTAATTTTGAAGAAAAAGCTTCAAAGTTTAACTTCCTTTGTCTCACCTTTCTGTGAAATTTGGCACCGATGAGTCATTGTTTACACAGCTGGATGACCTTGAGATCATCTGGGTGTCGGATTTCCAGGGGCATTCTCATAGACGTCTCGGGAGGACAAGGGTTTAAAGTAGAGTGAATACTAGCTGGCTGTATATTTTTAAATATTTTTAAAAAATTAAAATTTTAATTGCAATTTTCGACCCCCCCGATTTAATTAAACTTATATATTATAAAATATATTCATTAAAAAACTATTGGAGGTAGTTTTTGACATCAGAAAGTAGCTTTAAATAACTTTATCGAAGTCAAATCCGTGCACTACAACTTTAGAACGATTAATTAAATTTGATTTTAAAAAATCCCATTAAAAAACAATTAAGCGTTAATCGCGCTTAATTGAAATTAAAATCGCGATAAAATTTTTTTGCACGGGTAAAAATTTTTGAAAAAATTTGGAAACAAAAAACGTTCCAAAAATTAAAAAAAAATTCGGGGCCGAAAAAACCAAGTTTTATGTAACGCTATGTAACTTGCCCGAGTTAACTCGGGTCTGGACGTCTTGCGCATGATCATACTCACATTCAAAGATAACTGAAACGAATACGATTTAGAAAAGTTATAAACGCGTGGATAGTCAGGAAGATAGTTGCTTGAAATTTTCATAATTCGTCTGAGATCGATGGAGTAAATTTAAAATTGATTTACCCCTGTTCATCATACTTTTCTTCTTAATAACAGAGTCCTGCCGGTCATTATCTAACTCTTTTCAGGGGAAATTTTTGAATTGAAATACCTGTAACTTGATTTCCAGTTTGCATCGGAAGTTCAGATATAGTTATTAATTAATGAAGGTCTCCTGCTCCCAAGCCTTCTATATTTTGTCTTGACTTTCATATATCTAACGCCGTGTTCGAGATTAAGGACGGACAGCAGACGGACGACAGTGAGATTTTATAATTTTTATGCCTATATATAATACAGTCAAACCCCGGTTTTCCAACGACTCACTTATCGACCAATTCGTTTCACGAACAGAATTTCAAACTCAAAATTGTCTCAATTGTCGAGCGGTAACTCGGTTGCCGAACAACATGCTCGGCAAGACGCGACTTTTAATGTTTCCTATGATAAAGTCGACGGTTCGACCAATCAACGATAGGGCTACCAATTCAAAAGTTAGTGGCGCCGAGACAGCCTCGAGTTATTAGACGTCACCACACGAATCATCGATGACGTTGCTATTGAAAATACATTTCGATGCTCGTGTGGGAAAGATACCATTTCCGTTTTTCGGTACGCGCCGCAGTCGAATTTAAATCAAATTAATTAATAAAAACAGCGGTAATTGTCATTCACGTAATATAATGGCATCTAAGAATTCGTGTTTATAGATGCATAAGCCAAATTAAATAACAAAAATTTATTAATATAACATATATTATACGGTAATACTGTATTAATATTTAATATTATATTGGATATAATGCTACATTGCATTTGTAGGCATTTTTGACAATACTGTGTCTTTTTTATAAAATCGTACTGCCCGATGTTCTTACCAGCATAGAGGTATCAAGGAGAACATGTCAAGAGTTGATATTTGGTACAGAGTATTAGGTGACCAAATCATTTGCTCATAAAAAAATCCAGACTCGTAGGTAGTCAGGGGACCGAGAATCGAGTCAAAATAAAATACAAAATGGCGACCCTCTTCTACAAACAGACAAAACAGCTCACTCCCCCGAAGTCAGGTGGAGGAGAGTACCACCCGCAGTCATTCAAAGAAGTGAACTCTGACCTTAGGACTGAATACGTAGTTTCTTCTATGTTAAATAAAATTTGTAATCTAATTTTGTAAATTTGGAAGTGCTTCAAATATGACGTTAAAACAGTTTTATGTTGATACAGGTGGGTTTTTTTAACATTATCTAGTATAGTAAAATTGTGGGACTGATAAAAATTTGATGTGTAGGACAGAGGGCACCACCACGTCACCTTCACCCTTTGACCTCACTTTGCTCCTAAACTCTAATGAGGAGAGACATCTTTTTACTTCATTTAGTTAACCTTTTGATTTGACAGCCATGCCGATCTTGGATTTGTATTATATCCCGATGCTATTGTAAATATTGCGTAGCCGATCCAAATTATGTAAATTATTTGCCTGGATCATTTCTCAGTTAATTTTTACTGGCAGAACACGTGGTCGAGGTCAACATGGACATCGTGGACAAGGTAGGACATGCCATGTTCAGATTTTAGCCACGCCACTACACATGTTATATTAGGGTTGTCGTTACATCCAATGACGTTATAATCAGGTTAAACTGTATATTGTTTATGCAAAATAAAAAAATAATTTCGGACGATACAATAGCCACAGTTATTTTTTTTTCAAAAACAGGAAATTTTTGTTACGCATTGACAAAAATTCAACTGTGGCCATCACGCAATGAAAAGAAATTTTGACATTGGAGAGGGTATACTGGGATAGGTTAATTTCACCAAAAATGCACCGTGGACGACCTCGTGGTCATGGCTGGCAAAGTTTGAACAATCGCGCTCAAAGAAGATTGGAGAATGAGAACAAGACCCGCTTGAGTGTCAAAGTGATTCCACTTAGTAGTGAGTCTCCGAGACATAGTCTTGTCCGAAATACGGCTTTGCCATTTTACTTGTTTAAGGTTATAAAAACAATTAATTACTGCTATATTTAAATATATATAT
>NW_019385000.1:562583-671931 GCF_000671375.1 Centruroides sculpturatus | reverse complement strand
TAAGGACAGTGGTGTCGGACGTTCCAAATCTGATGCAGTTATTGTACCAGTATTAATTTGTACGTCCTCCCCCCATTTAAGGTGACTGATCTGACTAAAATAATCAATATGCATCTCAATAGGTGATTTTCGTGAGATTACCTGGAGGGCAGAGGTAGGCGCTGTTTTATAAGCTTTCGTCAGTAACATTAATGCCTTCCTCTGGGCCGAGTTAAGCTTTCTCTTAGGATGCACCTTATGGGATGCCCATCCCCAACTACTACAAGCGTACGTAATTGTTGGTATGAACAACTGGTTGTAAATAATATCCAAAGCTTCAAAGGGCAAACCCCATGTACGATGAGCCACTCTGGAGAATGTCTGAAAAATCAGACCCGTACGTTTGGTTATATAATCTATGTGTGCATTCCATAACAAACTACTGTCCAATATGACTCCCAGATATTTAAGTGTTTTGTCAATTTTGATCGACACACCTCCCATTTTTACGCTTGGAACTCGGAGAAATAAGTTTGGACGGCCAGGGAGATTAAACATAGTGCCTTTTGTTTTGTTTGCGTTGAATTGCAGTTTGTTTTCTTTGCCCCAGTTGTGTATTTTTCCTAAGGTTGTTGTCCCTTTTCGTTCGAGTTCGGCTCTGCTATGACCTCCTATCAATATCAGCAGATCGTCTGCATATGCAATCATTCTCTCCTGACCTAAATCCTGATCAAGAAGTGAATCTAAGGTAATTATCCAAAGTAACGGTCCTATTACCGAGCCTTGTGGGCATTAACTGCATGTACTGACGACTGATGACAAGCGCTATGTGCTGAGAGACGGTAAAGTAGAGAGTGTAGAAGTGAGACGGTAGAGAATGAAGAAGTGGGGTGCCGTGTTGCTGGGTACCACGGTTTGTAGAGAACACGGTCGCCTCGTTCGTATTTTCTTTCTTTTTTAATTTTTGAAATTTCTCTCGCACCTCTGGAAATGCTCTCTCGCACCCCGAGGGGTGCACACACCCCAGGTTAAGAACCGCTGTTCCAGACAATAGTGACAGCAGCTTACGCGGTTTCCTCCTAACCGCCTTGTTTACAAATCGGGAAAAATAAGGAAGTACAGTAAGATTGCCAACTCTCCCGGATTCGCCAGGAGGCAAAAATTTTTAAATTCTCGGACCCCTAAACTTTCCGTATGAGACGATTAGCTTTTGGATTATATATTAAATCAAACTAAAGAATTGGTGACAAGGTTTTGATGTCGCCGAGAGTAATAAACGTCAAGTCTTCCGGAATTTTTTTATTTTTGGAAGGCAAACACTCCCAGAATCAATTCTTCGACTGTTGGCAAGCCTAAAACACAGACATCCTTAAATAAAGTAGTTTACTATATAGGCCGGAAGAAGTGCAGAATATCTTTCCAAAACACTTGGAATAATAATAGAATAAGATTTATATGTATATATTTATAGTTCTACTTATTGAATTTAATTAACTGTTATCATAAGTTGTTCCCTTGTCTGATTTTTGAGAGTTAATATATCTTAATGTACAGTACTTTGTGGGTTATAGGACTACGTAAAATGTGCTTAATTAATTAAAAGACGTAATAATTAACTTATGTAAAGTTTAAGGTTCTGTTCGTATCTGTAAATGCCAACTGTATTAATTTGAAATTTAATTAATATAATTTTCCGTATTAATTTAACGAAGAAGAAAAAAATGTATTAATTTGACTTAAATTATTTTATACAGCGAATCCGAAACGGCATAGGATATCGAAAAAAATTAATAATTACCTGTTTATTAGACTCTCTCAATTTTTTCTTATTCTAATTTAAATAGAGTATTTTTCTCTAGTTTTAGATTAAATACAAACAATTTAGAGAAAACGAAACAACTCAGTTTGGGGAAAAGAAGGGATATTTCGTAAATTATGAAAATTATGATGCAATGAAGGAAACGAACCACGGCAACATACATCCGGAGATCGATGAAGTGAAATTACTTTTCAAAATGGTCGTTATTCGCTCAGATAACACTGGCCAACAAATTTTTTTTAAACAAATCTCAGTTGCATGAGATTTTTTCACTAATTCATAATAATTTAGGCGTGCTGATTTCAAATCTGTAAACGGTTTTTTTTCTCCATGCTCTAATTTTTACGCAATTTAAACGTTTGCATTCCAGCAGTTTATGTTTTATGTCAGGGGTGGCCAACCTGCGGCTCGCGAGCCACATGCGGCTCTTTGAAGGATTATTTGTGGCTCTTGATAGATGTACCCGAGTTCCCTTTTCATTTTTGTGTTATTATATTTTTAAAAAATTATTATCGTTCCGTATGTGTTTCAAAATGTCTTTTAAATTACTAACAACAAATATGAAAGACTAAGTGCAACGTTGTAACAAATTTCATTTCCGTCCAAGTTAAGAATGATATGACCCATCGAAAACTGCGCGAACGAACATAAACAGTGGCGTAGTCATCCGTTATCGACCGACTCCAGACCGATTTTGAATTTGTAAACTGTCATTGCAACGGACAGTTGACATTGTGCTCTGGAGGAAACAATTTGTATCACTCTTGCTACGAATATAATTTGTGTTCTGGAATTTTTTGCATACCTTTTTAATACGTATTTAATTGCGGCTCGCGAAAAATTTCAAATTTTGAAAAATGGCTCGGACTATCAAGGAGCTTGGCCACCCTGGTTTTATGTTATTAGCATGGTATACCCTGTATGATAAAATTGTATAGATATGAAAATTGATTCTTTTTCAGATCTGATCATGGTTCAAGGAGACATCTATATCAGTTTCTGCTATATTTGTGGATACTTCACCCTTATTCGAAAAAGGTGTAATATAACTTCCTTCGTGAGGCGCGCTTATAAAGCGTACGTCGGACTTACTATTGGGGACCAAGACAAGAAATAAGTCCCACATAGAGTGTGTCACAACTGCGAGGAAATGCTGCGTGATTCAGTGGCGCACCGTAGTGGGGGCGGCAAAATTTCACAATAAATAATAATAATATCTTGTAAAAATTTGAAACATCGTAATCTATACTTGCGTCGCGGCTACGATAGTACTATCGTCCGAACAGTCTGGGAATCGGCTTGCCGTCCGGGTGTACTAGTAATTCTTTCATCCGACGAAATCCGAAAGAAAAAAAGGTCAACAGGCTACGCAGGAGCGTAACCTGTTGACCTTTTTTTCTTGTACGTATATATACATCACTAATATCCAATAGAACTATTTTAAACAGGTCGCTGCACTGGCACGGAATTTTTCATTGCTAGTTCTGTGACAAAACTGAATTTCTTTTAAATTGAAGTACCTAAATAACGGGGGGCGAAATTTTTCTCCGCCCGGGCGGTTGACACCCACGGTACGCCACTGGCGTGATTGGACGAAAGAGAAACGTAAGGGGTTACCTTTCGGAATTCCCATGATCTGAAGATCATGAAAGAGTGCTACCAAGGGAGATGGAACAAACATGATGGCAGACTACTGCTAGAGCATTAAACGGGATTGTCCTGAAATAGGTCACAAACGCAAGAGCCTGAAACGCAAATTTCTGCCTTGATCGTATGCACTTGCGCTTAGCCCCAGTATAGGATCAGATGTGTTACGTAGCAATCAGTTGATACTTGTCTGTGTTTCCATTTTTATCACTACAGACATGTAAACTATTTTGCAATGTAATGTTTACTAAACACCTCATTTCAGGACAGGTTATGCCAGTGTGTGTTTCATTTTGTACCAACGAAGGAATTTTACACTATTTTGCAACTTAATGTTTATTAATTAGCTAATGTTAAGATAGTTGATAACTGTATGGGTTTCAGTTTGTATTAGTAAAGACATTTAGACTATGTTGCAATTTAATGTTGATTGCTCAGTTCATTTTGAGTGTGTTTCATCAAATATCTCTCCACATACGCAAAGAGGTCAATGAGTTAAACATGAAAAATTTAAATTTTGGCATTTATTGATTGCAAAAAAAGAAAAAAAAACAGAGCTTTCTGAAAAAGAAAAAAAAAACGAATTTCCAATCTGAACTCAGTACCCCCAAATTAGTTAAGAACAGGTGTTGATAGATACTCAACAAAAAATTTGTTGGCTAGTGTAATAGATTCGCAGATGTCGATGTTCTTGATATTCTGCAATATTTTCGAAAATTTGCATGATAGTATTGCAGACGTTAAATCGTTTTGAATAAGACAAAACAAAGAGTGTGTTTTTGCCTTTTTATTTCATATTTATTTATTTTTATTTTGTTTTAACAATAGATAACTTTACTGCTGTGTGTAATTGATCGAACTTTAAGAGATAAAAGTACATTATGAAGTTGCACTGTAAAAATTTTCGTTAAACGATTAGCGCCAATTTTAAAAAATTACTTGCAGCTGCCAGTGCTTAAATTTCCAAATTTTATCAAGTGTCTGTGAATCATGATTATTCTGTTAGTAAACAACAGTTATAAGCTTATAAAATATTTTATGTAATTTATATAAGAAGTAAACATGATGGAAAACAAATACAACTTTGATTGACAGCAGCGATTCCCAAAGTGTGAACAGCAGCGCCCTAGGAAACCGCGGCTTCTTCACAGGGGCGCCACAAAATATAAAATTTTCATAATTTTACTTTCATTTTCAATTCAATGTGATAAGATACGACATCTAACAGACCTGGCGCAAATCATTAACTGAGTAATAAAGATTGCCACCTTTATTACTCAGTTATCATCAGTTATCATCAGTTATCATAGCGCATAGAATCGACAAATGTAAAAAGCTTCATATCGTCGCAGAAAAACTCATTCTACCAGCTGCTGTAGATATGGTGAACATTATGATCGGCGAGTGTGCTGGGAAGCAGCTTTCAAAAGTCCTACATTCAAACATCAAAATATCTGAGTCATACATTGAACCAGGCCTTAGAATATGTAGTAAATGTAGTAAACTTTATAAATACTCGGCCGTTAGAAGGCAAGATTTTTCAAAAAGCTACGTGAGAATATAGGATCCAAGCACACGACTTTGTTGTATCAATACTACAGCACTTCGAGGAAGTATAAGACATTACCACAAATTTCCAGTCGCAGTTCAAACGTACGAGACAAAACATTACCTCGCTCTCTCGAGGTAATGTTTTGTCTCGTACGTTTGAACTGCGACAGGAAATTTATATTATTCCTAGAGAGGAAGACCACAAGTATGCCGAAAATTTTATGAATTAAGATTTTTTGGTAAGAGTAGCATGCTTATGTGATATTTTTGGAAAGCTCAATACTCTGAATCTCTCCCTGCAGAGAAGCAACATGCACCTTTTGAAGTCGATTGAGAAAATTTCAGCTGTTATAAAAAAATTAAACTACGGAAAAGAAAAATAAACGAAGACAAAAGAAAAGAATATTTCCCTCTTTTTTGCCACAGTTTTTGACCTCCAATGAAGTTGATTTCTCTCAAGATATGAAATCTATTTTTGAAGAACATTTATCACGACTTATCACCTGGTTGAAGAAATATTTTCAAAATGATAATATCGATAAATTTGCATGAATTCATGATCCATTTAATCTGAATTTACAGCTGCAGAAGAAGAGAATCTTATTGAGTTGTCATGCGACAATATGTTGAAAACAAAATCTAGCAGCATGGAATTAACTGAATTTGGATATCAGTAAAAGATGAATATCTCTTCTGAGTGGTAAAGCTTAGAGAATCTCAATCCCATTTACGACTTCTTATTTATGCGAAGCTGAGTTTGTCGTTGTCATAAAAACTAAGCATTGAAAAAAAGTCAATGTGGAGAAGGAAATGAGGATGGCTGTGTCCAGTTTGATTCCAAGATTTGAGAAAATGCGCGGTGATTAACAGGCTCATCCATCTCACTAGTTATAATTAATTGAATTTGTTCAATTACATTTTTTTGTTATCTTAAATACGTGTTTTATTTATTTTTTACTTAACGTCTCAACTCTTTAATTTAAATCTTATTCGGCATGCAGGTATATGGTTAACTTTTAAAAAAATTTACTAGTTTTTTATTTCTAATGTCCTTGACTTGATGTGTCTCATTGAAATGTAGCATGTTCTGAAGGATAGTAAACATGATGCTAATGCTGCAATTCATTTTGTTTTCCTCACACTATATTCATGTTCCTTAATTCTAGTATAGAAGATAACGAAGTTAATGAACAGGAAAGAATAGAATGCACCGTAATGGAATACACGGCACCCAAGGACTTTAAACTACAAGGATAGCCAGATCCCGTATATTTGTTAGCGTGACCTTGGATCTATGTGACGTCACAGCAAGCCCTCTACTTCAACATGACAGATCTTTCAAATAACAAAATACGATAAAATATTAAATCATTTCTTAATTAATTATTAAATTACTACTAAATGTAAACTACTGTAGAATTTTCGGATTTAATAAGTGTACTGTACGTCAATAAATTTACAAGTCTTTTGTCTAATATTTATTTAACAAATTAATGAGCTATATTTTTTAATATGTGATTATCTTACTTAACTTTTTAATTTTTTTTCGACAATCACCATTTTCAGAAGGCATTCTTTTCAATATTTTATAGTTTTCTTGTTTAAGATTTCTATAATTAATTCTTATTATAGTTCTTAATTTACAAAAATCTTTTATTAAAGTAAAAGGTAAAACTGTTTCCACTGACTAATTCTGTACAACTCCGGGGCCTTTTTTATACGATTCATCGTGATATATTTCGAAATATTTATTCCATTCTATAATTTTTGCTAGCCATTCATCAGTAGGTTTAATAAGCCCTCCATAAGATAAATGTTGCACCCATGACGGAATGCTATAGTTGTAATGATTTTTAATTTTGTTAGTGGAATTAATTAAGTTTGGGTATTTTTCTTTATATTTATAGGCAAAATATCCTGCTATATACTCGAGAGCATCGTAGGAAGTTTCTTCAGAGATTGTGTTAAAGTCTAGATTGCATGTAGAGTTTCCTGAAGATTTATTTGAAGAAAAAGTAGTTTTACATTCAGTATATTGGTCTGTATTTTCACTTGATACTTCTACATGTGCTTTCTCTAAAACTTTGGGTATAATATATTCCTCTTGTCTTCGATCTGTAGTATTTACTTTTGACTCTAAAATACCAGGATTCTTACCTAAAATAATCAATCTAATCCTATATATAGCATTTAATGGGCTTGGATGTTCATTAGGACCCCGGCTTCTAATTTAAAAAAAAAAGTTTTCCAGACAATCTTGATTTAAATTGTGAGTGCAGATGTATTTTATATCAAAAGTCGATTTCATATCTTGAAAAAGATCAATTAGCGATTTCATTGAGATTATCATTCCTTTCTGGAAAATTTGGAGGGCATTTTTTCCACTTGCTCTCATTGTTGAGATTATTTTTATCATTTTATTTAAATGTTCTTCTTGTAATTCCAAGTCTACACCATATCCATTTTTGCTTGGAACAGAACCTTTTGGTGCATAGCTATTAAAAATGTCGAACCACATATTTATATCTCTAATATACGTTTCATTGATAATAATAATTGATTCATAATAAACGTTTCATTGATATTCACATTCAATTCTTTCCATAAACTTATGTTACTGCAACTACAGTCACTGACGCAAGCTACTACATTATACGATAGTAAATAAAGTTCTGCTATTAATTTTAAAAGTATTTCTCTTGTCATTTTTTGATCAAACCCGATGTAAACAGGTTGCTTCCAATTTGAAAAAAGAAGGTTATTATTGCAACCATACACAGCACACCTAGTACTCAGCATTTTGTTCTTCACCTAACATAAAAATATAGCTTTAAATATTTAATGACTTATATTTAAATCATCTTACCTTATAAAAAACTTAGTCAAATAAAACAATTACAGAAATATTAAAATAAATCACTTTGTTAATCACAAAATTGGACGAATATTAAAAGCGAAAACTAAACACGTGCACACCCTGCTCTATGTAAACAGAGAGGTCAGGTCTCGTGCTGACGTCACTAACTTGGCATTCCTGGCTAACATTGTAGAATAGGGATCTGGCTATCCTTGTAGTATATAGTCCTTGCACGGCACCCCTAAGCAATATTTACAAATAGGAGCTGCAACAAGCAAAAAGATAATTTTTGAAAGGGATCCGACAATATATCAGATGCTACGTACGCAGGTCCGTCTTTAGGTGTGGGCCTACCGGGCCTGGTCCTAGGTGCCTCCAGACATTGGGGACCTCCTAATATTCTAGACCTCGAAAATATGCAAAATTGAATAGAGCAACAAGTAATAAAATTATTGTAAACAGTAAACAATCAAAAGAAACGTTTGATAAACAGTATTTATTAAACATAAATATAACAACATGTTTAGCAGAGAAATATAATTGAAAAAGTTTATGAACATTATCTTTCCATTACGAATTCCTTAAAGAGATCTCCAAGCTTTTCTTGGCCCAGGGCCTCACACGTACCAAAGACGGGCCTGTGCACGGACAAGGAAGACATAAACCAGAGCCTTATCGCAGGAATTTATAGAATACCCGTACAAGACGAAAGACGACAAAAAGAGCTTTACTACATCGGAGCCACAGGGAGGTCATTAAAAGAAAGGTTAAAAGAACATAAAAGGAACGTACAGAACAAACAGCCAGTCACCGCACTAGCGACGTACAGTATGTTATAGAAGACTTAACATGGTTAGTTCCTCTTTTGGATCTTCTGCAAGGAATCTTTTTTGCATCAATTATAAAGACGTACGTACAATGCCTTTCATCCGTTTAGAAATAATGGAGTTGTACAAAAACAATTTATTATTATTATTTGTATTTATTTTCATTTCTTCTTGCTTTATTTCCAACTATTTCTATATGCTCGTTAATTTCCGAGCTGTTTTTATTGTAAGTATTTAATTAATCTTGAAATCGAGCATTCTATACAAATGCAAACATCTAAATCTGATAGATGTATATTAAAGCCAAACGATTGCCGAATTATATCGAGCTGTATTACTACTACTATTATTAATTAAATGCTAAGTAATTTGACACTAGAAGCGGCGTTAGGCGTCATCTATTGCTATATTTAATAATTATAATTAAATATATGAAGGAAGGGCCTGATATATTCACGAAAGATATAGCATAAAAGTTCATGAATTATTCAATTCAGATGTGATTTCTTATCATCTAAGGAGTATGTAAGGTGGTAAGAGTCAGCCTGCCACGCTAGAAGTGTGGCAGGCTGACTCTTACCACCTTACATACTCCTTCTCCACCTATCCGTTTCCATTGTAAGCAGTCTCTGAACTCGCAACGAGTTTAAATAAAAGCCCTCTTAGCACTTTCCGGATGGAAAGAGTTAAAAAAATCAAAACCAATGTTTCAATTAGTAATTCATTCTACTAGAATAGATTGTCTACAAATCTAAATGAGTAAAATTTTGTTGCTACATCACTGGTTATATTATAGGCATATTATCTTTCATTTATTTGATCAATTATTAATTTTTTAAGAAAATAATTATTATATATATATATAATCTGCCCAATAGGTAATTTATTTATTTAGTTTAAAAATATGTAAATATATCGAGTAAGCAATTTATATTAAAGAAGAGTAGGTGCTACCTTTAAATAATAATTTATGTTATTTGTATATTTACAGTACAATCGGTTTTTTCTCATAATATTCTCATAATTAGTTAATTACTGTAATGATGATATCTTGCATTTCTTTCAATATGATGTATAAAACTTAAATAATAATCAAATTAGTGAATAAAATCATTTTTTTCATATTTTAAAGTTATATACTGTTATGTAGATATAATATACTGATTAGGGTTTCTTTCCCGGGATCCCGGGATCCCGTTTTCCCGGGATTCCCGCCGTTTATTCCCTACGAGAAAAATCCCGGGAAATTTTATTTTCCCGGGAAATCTCGCGTTTCAATAATAATTTATCATGTCAGGTTTTCTTTCTATTATTTATTATACGAAAAGTTGCATCTTGAAGACTCACCTAAGAGAGAAATTTTGAGGTTTCATGTTGCATATTATTACCTATGTTTTACAAGTTTCTACTTGTTAGTTCATGTAATATCTATGTATTGTGTTTGCGCACCATTGAACAGCGGAGCACTCGCTGAAAGTAAAAATCACTCATCGCATTTTAGTTTATTTTTTATTTTATCTTTAGAAATAAAATGGTATTTTTTTTTCGTAATCATTAAAACTCCCAATGAAACGCTTTATTTTACTTTCATCTTATAATGTAGGAGAACATAAATTAATTGAGCCTAACGTGTCCGTATGGGTGAGATTGGCCCTACACCTTTAGTTACTTACTAGAAAATAAATTAAATTATTCAAATATATGATATTTTTGTATGATCTTTTTTATTCATATAAAATTCTATTTTACTATCTCATCCCGGAATTTCCCGGGATCCCGGGAAAAGAAATTATTTTTCCCGTAATCCCGCTGGAGGCAAATTTCCCGGGAAATGAGAAACCCTAATACTGATGTTAAAGTTATAATAACTGTTAAATTCTTTTAATTAAATTAGAAAAGTTTTATATTCTATCTGCTTAAGTTTTGAATTACATATGATGTTTATATATTTGAACACGATTGAATGCAATGAAACTTTTCAGGAACCATCCTCTCATCCTGGAAATGATCAATGGCTACGTTTTGTAGTCTAAACTTCCTCCCCCTCCCCTCGTCTGCAACAAGCTCTTTTATCTAATTCAACAGTGTGAAACAAAACATCGCGTCGAATATAGACGGAGTGCAACCGCATGAGAAACAAAAACAATACAACTTATGAATGTTAATTAATAGTTATTATAAGAATTAAATTAAGTGTAGGCGTATAATTGCTAATTGTAAGGTTTACTGTTAATATAAATTTGATAAAACGGCAAATATATATTTGAATTCGAAAATATAAAATTAAGCCAAATATATTTTTCATAAATGCATTTTATTTTCTTCAAATGTGAAGTTTATGAAAAATGGAAGAATGATTCATGAAAAAATATTATTAGTTACAGATAATGCCAGCAAAGATACTATAAACTCAATTATTAAGTGGCGTTAGTTGTTCATATCTGAAAATAAATACAAAAAATAGTTATAAAAAATGTAAATATATGCTAGATCTAATACACAGAATTCTATACAATTTTGAATTTAAACATTTAAACCTCATCGTACATTATCAATAGGGCATTATTATCCAATGAAATGTTTTAAACATAGAATAAATTTATTAAATTTTTACATATACACAACAGAATATCTCCTAAGTCTGAAACCACAGGATTTATATTGACCATTTTTTATTCTTTTACAAGAAAGGCTGAGTGAGGAATAAATTCAATTTTTATACTAGGACCTGAAGTCAGTATGATGTTGCTAAAGAGTTTAATAGGCTGCATCCAGATTTCTCACCAATCATATGCAGCAATCTGGATGTAACCTGTTAAATTCTTCGCGAGATTTCTCAATGACTGTGGGTCCCAGCGTATCAAAATAACTCAAATTCGTTCTTCTTTGTTCAGAGCCATGCTTTACCAGTAAAAGAATAAACAAACAAACATCAATATAAATTTTGCGGTTCCAGACTCATGAATAAACAGTATTGTCTGAAGGTATGTTACATTCAAAAACTTTGTATGTTATCACACAATAGTTGGTATAATTTAACCATTAATAATTTTTCTTGGTTATGTTTCAGCTATCACAGAATTAATTAATTTAGTTTTAACTTTAAACATCGTACCTATCGTAATTCATAAGATTTACTCACATATTTCGTAAAGAAACTTCAAGCGCAGAGGCCTATAAATAGAGAAGCCTGACAAGGTTGTAAGCAGCATACTTCTATAATGTCATCTGTTGTATCTAAAAATGGAATATTGTGTTATTATTATAAATCAATTAAATGCATTCGTTAAACAATTGTAGAGGACTTACATTGCCTTATACGTAAAGGGTGCACGTTTCTTTTCATGACAGAGCACATGGCCGTGATTATTTCTTTTAATTCTTGTCCGGTACAAATTTTTACATATGTGGTAGGTAAAATTTCCTGCCCATGGCACAACAGTATTACTGTCACCAGTAAGAAAAGTGTCTTCATTCTGAAATAAGGAAAGTAAATGAAGTGTTTGACAAATAATTTCTTCACTCTGCCAAAGAAAAATGTAAAAACTCCATATTTGAAGCGAAAAAAAAGTTTCAAAAAATAGAAAACAGGAAATAGAAAAGAGAAGGAAAATGCTTGAAGATTAACATAAATCACTGTCATTTAGAAATGTAAATTTATCGAAATATTTCAAATTGTCTTTCATAAAAAGAATAGATATAGTTATCATATTGTGAAATCCCAAAATGAGACGACCGGATGGCTGAGCCGGATGGTTAAATCATTTTCAACTTGGTTGCCGCGAAATATACTGACGAGCACATTTAACGCTATTTACATGTATTATTAGAATTATTGTATATTCATATGTAATTAAAATGATAAATTATTTAATATCTTTATAATAATTTTATTGAAAATACTGTATACAATTTAAACGAATTGTACTGTGCATGTACAGTACTTATAATACATGTTAAAGAATACAAAAAGCAGCGGGTGCTTCAAGAAAAAATTACCAAGTTCCTCAACTTGGTAATTGTTTATTGATAATTAGTAATTATACAAATGTTAGAAAAAGGTTGAAAAGCACCAGATTAAGGTCCAACCTACCACTCTGAGAGACCCGGAAGCGATTGAAAAACCCCAGGAATTTTTCAGGGGTGGCCATTCCGGATATGTCGAGTTCCATCTCTTACCATCCGGCTCCTCTATTGTGGCTTGACCAAACCAACGATGTGCTCGAGTAAAAGTCTCCACAGAGCAGAAAGAGTCAAGAAAACAAAAACCCCCAAAATGAGGACACAGCTAGCTCGATACCCAAAGTATAACAAAGCTCGATAGCAGAGAATGTAAAAAATAATATAGCAGAAATCAAAGATCATTCAGACTCTTTACTTACTGTTAAGTCCACGTATATTTTTGTCACTAGATTTAATTTTATTTTAGCAATTCACTATTGTGCATCAAGAAAGTAATTGCTTCGATGAATCTGGATGGATAAACTGTAGATTATCACGAACAGTAAATACACGACAAAAGCTAATGTTGCACGCTATTCACAAGTGACCGAAAGCAAAGATGGCTGCTAATGAAGACCGGAATCAAAACCGGAAACGTGAAACGAAAAACGACGCTAAAAATGTAATATCGGAAATAGAAATGGTACTCAATTGCCGATGTAATTGGTCCGGTAGCCAACTGAAGTTAAATTTAATGCCACGCTGTTACCGATAGAGAAAAATCTTCCAGGTTTTATGAGGTATCGCAAGAAAAAAACGTCAAATTACTGGAAAACAGACAGGGAATTTACAAAAATGCGTGCCGGCAGTAATTTTTACCCTAAAAATGAGATGTATCCGCATAAATGAGGACTTAATCCTAACTATAGATATTCAAAAACAAATATATTCATCCAAATATTTTGCATTACTTTCTCCATTGTTTAACCAATCAAAATTTCACGTATAATGCGCGATTCCAAAAGTTAAAAAAAAAAGAAAAGATACTTATGAATTTTACAATGATGACTTTATGAATAAATATAAATAAATTTTTTCTTTATCCAAAATCGAATTTAAACTTGTTAAAGAGACATTATCATAATGGCTTTTTGCTATTAGTGAAGCTTTTCCGTCCATTAAATACGGGTTCGCCTCGTTTAAGTCTTCGTTAATCATCGCATTTGTTGCTTCATTAAATATCGAAAGTCAGCATTTGATGTAAGAAACTTGTAAAAATTCCATATTTAAAATACAAAAGTAAAATTGTCATATTTTAATTAACATACGGTTCATTAAAAAGCTGTTTTCGACAGGTTTTATCAATAAAAAATAATGTCATTTACAGAAAAATAAATAATTATGATCTTATTTCAGTACAAGACTATAATATGATATTGTAATTATTGTAAAAGGAAACGGAAGTACAAACAAAGATCTTACCTCTTGTTGCAACAGAAATATCAATTAAGGCGAATATTGTGTCAAGCTTTAAATACGAAACAAGAAGGTTTCTATTGGTTAATAACTACGATTAATGCCATTGGTTAAAAGTAAAGATGGAGGCGAAGTTAGCGACCGTTTAATGAATGTACTTACTTATGACTAATGATTGGACGCGATATGAGGGTGGCCGAATCGTTATCACCCACTTTCAAATGTTTTCATAATTAAAAGTACAGATGATGGAGTATACACGCGTAGATAAAGGATTGTCGAAGTCAAACAATAAGAATCATGTAACGTAGCCTATAAACTTATATCTTATAATAAAGTTTTAATCATCCTTTAAATAGAAATTTAACTCTAAAATCATAAACATTAATTTTACAGAAATCCTGGCCTCAAAAAGTCATGTGCTGTCACTATACCGATTAGAAATTGCGAATCTAAATGTTATTATTTTATTGTTATAATGTTGTACGACTTATCTAGTAGATTTTTCTGATCCATTTTTTCATATGCTAAAATAATTATCTTCAATAAAATGTTTGAAAATATAATCATATTTTAATAATTAAATTAGCAAACATGTAAATTAAAAATCTTCCATTTATCTAATTTAGATAAAATATAAATTGCAATTTAATTTCATAAAATATCACTAAATCTTTTTAAGTAAATAATCGGAAGTGGCACAAAACCAGCATTTTGTGCCATTCTCAATTACGTAACATATTCTATTATTTATGTCATATTACCAGCCTCAAAAACAATTAAACCTTTACTAAATATTTTCTTTTTTATAAGAAATAAAAAAAAATAGCTGTAAAGATTTTATAACTTTTATTTCATTAACATGATTTTGGGTTTACAATTTAAAACTATATAATATTTATAAAAAAAAAAATTCTATCGGGCTGCAACCATATCTTAACGAGCAGTTCAATAGATTAAAAACTACAAAAAATGCAATCATAGAATGCTAAATAGGCATCATTTTTATGACGAAAAACGTTTTATTTCAGATAGATTACCCTTGGGAAATTTATTATTTAAATAATAATAATGTAGAATATTTAATGATAAACATGCTTATATATGAGCTACTAATGATGAACATATTTAATTATTCGATTGTAAAAAAAATAATACTTACCTCAATATATAAACTTACAATAAATTTCATATTTTAAATTGCATTCTTATAAAACACTCATTTAAATTCAGGAATTCTTAATAAATATTACTAATTGTTACATTATTGGTAATTATTTGATTAGAAAGGAGAAATAAATGTAAAATGAGAAATTTCAAAGAGGAAAGCAAATAGTCGAACAATTATTTCGAAAAAATTTTTTGAATTATTATTTTTACATGCATTGCAAATATTATTGACTGATTATAATAGAAAATAGCTCAGTTTTTTAAACCAAGAATCTTTACTTGATTTTAAAAATCTGAAAAACTGAAACCACAAATGTTTTCTTGGTTTTAGTTTGTTTTATTTTAATTAATAAATACAAAAAATTACTAAACGTAGCGTTTAAGAGAGTTATTCAATGAATAACTTTCTTAAACGCTACGTTTAATAATTTTTTGTATTCAATGAATAACTCTTTTACAATTGCAGAAAGAAATCTGAGAAATGTACAAAACGTTATTTGTAATATGTTTTAATATTAATAAATTTGTAGTAAGTTTGAATAAAAATTTCTTTCTTAATTNTACATACATATCAATATATATATATATAATTTGCATCATTCTCTGTTTTAAAAATTTCTATTTATCCTACTTTTTCGATTAAGCTTAATTACATTTTCTATTTGGCCATTAAAATTATAAACTCATAACTAAAAAATGGCTTCTCTTAAAAAAAAACGCTAAAAATGAGTTTATTTTGCGATTACACAATATTTAGATAGAGCAAAAGCTTGTAACTGCGTTATAAGCTATTAAATATTTAAAATTAAATAAAAAAAATATGATTAAAAATTGTAAAAATATTTAATTTTTAAAGTTTTGTAAATATTCGATTTAACAATTGTAATTAATATTTTACTCATTGCTTACTTATATAATAATTCATTAAACTTAAAGTACACAAAGTGTTATGGGGATAAAATTAGAAGGATCCAGATTTTATGGTAACTTAAGAGAATAACTCTGAAAAATTTGGTCCAGAGGGGTGAAAGGATTTAGAAATGTATGGAAAACAGACAGACATTCTATTTTATATACAGATTTATAAATGTAATAAATACGATATAAATTAATAAAAAAGATATATTGGACTGGATGGTTGATGCAATTAACGCGTTAGTCTACCTTCTGGGAAACTCGATATCGAATTTGGGTGGTAGAAAACCTTAAGAATTTTTCATGAGCGATCCAACATATCCATGACAGATACGTTGAATCCTTAGCCATTCGGTCCCTCCATTGTGGGCCTGGCCGAATCTACGATGAGTATAGAAAAAGACCCTCTTAGTGTCCACAGAGTGAAAAGAACCAGAAATGGAAAAAATTGAATATAAAATACACTGAATTTACAGTTGATCGTTTATAAAAATGTATTCTTCTATGTACGAATTCAAAAGGAAAATTTTTATTAATATGTGAGAAATAATTCATTTTATTTTTATAAAATGAAATCAGTTAATAAATTACTTTTATTATCGAAAATCTGTATATTCAAATTTTTAATATTAAATTTATACTTTTTTATTTTTTCATTCGTTCTATTTGCATTCAATTTTTCAATTTAGAAATTTTATAAAATTAAATTATTGTTTATTCTTATAACAAAGAAAGATGCAAACTATATGTATAGGCCTACATATGTATTATTCGACTTTATATCTTATATAGAAGTAAGCAATACATACATATCAATATATATATATATAATTTGCATCATTCTCTGTTTTAAAAATTTCTATTTATCCTACTTTTTCGATTAAGCTTAATTACATTTTCTATTTGGCCATTAAAATTATAAACTCATAACTAAAAAATGGCTTCTCTTAAAAAAAAACGCTAAAAATGAGTTTATTTTGCGATTACACAATATTTAGATAGAGCAAAAGCTTGTAACTGCGTTATAAGCTATTAAATATTTAAAATTAAATAAAATTAAATGAAAACAGATGACTCATATCATTGTTTTGGTATCACTTTCTTCAATTGACTTTAAAATCTCAAAGTTTTTGGATTTATAGAATTTTTGATTTTATGTTTATTAATTATTATGAACATAACATACGTTATAATTTGATTATTTTAATTAATTTAATATTTAAAGTTGACTTTTCCTGATAACGGAAGAAAGCCAAATTTTATTATATTTTGATCCGAATTTTTATACAGTATTTTATTCTAACATACGCTCTACAACTACATTTAAAATTAGAATATAAGAGAATTATGAAATAAAATATTAATTTTCTATATTTTTTATGCGTTACAGCTAACAAAAAATACTATATAAAATAATTTTGAAGAACATTGAAATAAACATTTCACTTGTCTTATCCTGTTATCGGCGGATGTTTTCTCTCCTAATTCGTAATTGGATCAAAACAATGAAAGAAATTGATAACGATAACTTTAAATATTAACAATCCTTATAAATATTTATTGTGTTTTTTTTTATCTATGCGGGTTATAATGTTTGGTTACTCCAATATTAGTAGTCTGTTATGTATTAATTATGATTGATGTTTTACATTTTATATCTAATTTTGCATGAGATTTCTACAGATAAACTATTGCTGCGAGGAAAACTATATTCATCCAAATTAATTACTTTTTAATGTTTATAATCATTTTTATAATCTTATTCTAAATATACAATCCTATACATGCTTATTATTTTAAAAGTATTTTCTATTTTTGTTCAATGTCTGTATAGATTTACTTTAGTCATTTGTCTAATTTTTTATTATTATAATTAAAAGCTTAAATTAAAATATTAATCTTACCTCTGAATTTTCGGTTTAAACTCTGAGTTGACAATTGTGTTTCTTTTTTTAAAAATAATTCTAGATATTTTGAAATTTATAGAAACATTTCAAGTATCTTTTAACTGCCTCATTATTTAATTTGAATAAAACTTTCTTGCATAATCACCCGACAAGTCAATATAAAACTGAAAGTACTAAGATAAATTCTTTCTTATTGTTTGAATAATTTTTTTATTTTAAATTTTAGAATCAACGAGAGCATCGTAAAATTTCTTTAATTATGTTTCGATAGATTTATAAAATTTGTAATAATTTTTGGTAAATAAATCTTCTTTATTCTAATCTCATTTGATCCGATTTACGGAGTCGTGTTCGCTTTCATTTTCAATTTTGACTGTTTCTACCCTAAGAGCATTAAGAGGGCCTTTATACTTATAACCATTATCGTTTCGGCTAGGCCAATGATGGTGGTGGTGGCTGGTTGGTGACGAATGAGGCCTGATATATTCGGCACAACCACCCTAAGTTCTTGATCCAGACTTGAAGCAGAATTCCTCAGAGAAACAGATTGACTCTTATTCTGGCCGTATGAGGTTTATTCGTGGATTAGCCTTGGAATACTTTCATTGTTTTAATATACAATATATATCCCAAGATATTGTATTTCTCATTTATAATAATTTTTTATCGATTCAATTTTGGTTTTGTTCATTTGGAATACGTTATATAATTAGTAGTTCTGAGTTTTTTGTAATACAAATATAAATTTAAAAAAATTGTAACAGATAAAAGAGCAGAAATGAAGCAAAATATATATCGTCATTTAAATTATAAGTTTATTAATTTTTATTGGGCGGATGGCTGTGCGATTCATTATGAAAAATTCAGGTTTGAATTTGATTCAGATCTTTCTAATTTTCAGCCCATCAGTGGCCAAGTAGATAAAACCACTGAACACTGGTTGATCGTGAGTTTGCTCCTCATCAACGTGCTAGCCCCGTGAAGTTTTCCGGATTTTCTTCGTGTATCTAACACCTAAATAAGAGCCAGTTTCCTGTAAAGTCCTCTTGGAAGCATCTCTCTTGGCAGATCGTCCATGCGTTGTTGCCTTCTTTTATCAAATCCAAATCCAATTCTAATTTCCTTGAATAGTTCGAATAGAGAGTCTCCATCCAATATCAGTGCATGTTCTGATAATGGAGTGATTTATCTCTAACCATTTGGGAAACTTTAGAATGGCTATATTATCCATTAATATATTCGCTAGTGACCCAATATGCGTAATTGCTATTTTTGGCTTTTACCGTCCTGTAGGTACTAAGAGGACCTTTTTCTATACTCAATGGGAAGGGCTTAGGCTTCTGTAACCACCGTGGGTCCATCCCTGCTTTGGGCTTATATAATAGGCTATATAATGTAAGCTATGTTATGTGTTAGAGCAGAAACTTTCGTGATAATATTGAAATTTGCCTACCAGTGGCCGAATGGATAAAATCATTGAAGGTAGTTGGTTGCGGATTCGTGCCTGACTAACTAGTTGGCCACGTGAAACTTTCCGAGTTTTCTTTGCGTGTAGAGGCCAATTTTCCATAGAAAATCATCCCGGGGATATTTCCCGGGATGATTTCAACCCTTGGTTGAACGCAACCCTTAGCAGATCGCCTAATGGTTGCATTGCCTTAATTTATCACTGCAATCCAATAAGAAAACAAATTTTCTAGTTTATAATATGAAAACATATAGATTCATTTTTATTCCTGAATTTTTGTACATTTATATTAATGTTTTAATTGCGAATGTTTCGCGTATAAACTATGTCTTACTCCAGTCAAAAAATTGTTTATTGAAAATAAATCATTTCAATAATTCACTTTTTCAAAACGTAAACAAAATTCTTATTAATTTTCAATATTATGCATAATGACTGGATTCAAATAAGTATGACAAATGCAACTAATTATAAAGTCAAATTAAAATATATTTTATAATAGAATATTAAAATAGTTATGTTTTTAACGAAATGTATATTTATATTATTATAATAATTTTTAAAAGATTTTAATACATCAATTTTAAATAAGAGTTAAATTGGTTCACGTGACCAAAAAAATTCCAACTTTCATTTGGAAGAAAAATTAAAAATATAAGAAAATAATTAAAGTAATAAATTCTTACTTCTAAATTAAATATTTATAAATATCAACAGTAATTATAACTAAATAATTTAAGCAAAAAATTATATATATTTAAATAATTATAGGAAAAAATTCTAAGTTTGTTTTATTTTGTCGGAAAAAGAAATGTAAAAATATTCGTGAGAAGGATATATCTCACTCTATTAAATAAGTGACCATGATTATTGAAAGTTATTGACCGATTAATGAGTTTTCTTAATGAATAACAAAGTTACCACATGAGGGTTTCCTAATGTGACACTTAATGAAAAGTTTTTAAGTAAAAACTGATGGAAATAGTCTTCTAAAAAAGAACATCTAAATGTCTATATGAAAGAAAAAAATGACTTAAATCTATTAAACCGGGATTATATTATCGGATCTGAAAATTTGCGCAAATTAAATGTGTAAAAATAAATTGTACGTGCAAAAATCTCACTTATAAAGTTATTTTCTTTTACTTTATCATATTTATATTGATATGTGTATCTTTAAAATGCTATTTTCAAAATAATATAAATAGATAAACATCATTAAGTATGTATTTCATAATGGATGCATAAGAACAAGGATAGTTATTTCTCGTTCTTCTAAGTTAGTGTCTTTTAAGAATATATAGATTTATATGATTTGAATAATTAGAAAAATTATCATTTCAATTATTATTTTAAAAACATTCAATTAACTAACACTTAGGCTATTACATGAAACGAAGACGAAGATAAATCTTTCAATATGCAAAATCATATTGCTATATGACATGACTATATTGATAACAGGAAAAGTATGATGTACAGGGGAAAGCCACTTCTAATTTGAGGTGGAGAGAATGTATTTTAAATTAAGTAAATTAAAAACATGATTAAAAATTGCAGCCTGACATTGTGACGATGCCACAATAAAATAATTATCCGTTTTCTTATTATTTTACTCATAT
Source organism: Centruroides sculpturatus (assembly GCF_000671375.1). Lineage (NCBI taxonomy): Eukaryota > Metazoa > Arthropoda > Arachnida > Scorpiones > Buthidae > Centruroides > Centruroides sculpturatus. Next base: position 650,751 of record NW_019385000.1, on the reverse strand, counting down.
TTTAACATTTTACAACAAATTTATATCCTTATAAATAAATCCGTCCATTATAAAATAAAAAGTTTTTACGTTTTTACCAGTTAAAAATTCTTTAGAATCGAATTTTTAACTAGTTTTAAATTATCAGTTAAAATTAGTTAAAATATTAGTTAAAAATTGAATATGAAAGCAGGCATAAATTTATTAAAATATATTACGTCGCGTAACAGTTAATAATTTTATTCGCATCAACAAATAAAAAAACTATTTAATGGTAAAAATATGTATATTTTATTTTTATTTCTTCAAATATATTAAAGTTAAATTAATGTAATGTAACGTTTGTTCACTAAATACCTATTCATTTTTTTATTTAGTTTTTTGTATTTGGAAGCAAATAAATTAATAAAACAATATTTGACCCAATAAAAGCCTTCGAGATACTAAATTACATTGAATAGAGTCTTTGAAAATAAGCACAGAATTACTATGGAGATCTTATCATACAGAAACACTGTTGATTGGTTAAGAAATGAATGCGATTTAATATTCATATTACAAAGCTTAATCTGTATTTTAAGTAATCATATTTACTATTTAAAATAGATTAAAAGATAGGTTTATCTATAAAAAAAAATAATCAAACATAAAATTACAGTTAGGACGAAACGAAAACATAAGATAATTGAGATTATACGCCAGAATAAATGAACTTTTATGGTTTTTACATTAGTGAAAAAATTGCCAGCATCTCTAATGGTTCTTAATACAGTATTCATAATGTCTTTTTAATATTATCATTCACTATGCTAATTTATAACTATTCAATTATTTATTAATAAATTTTTTAAAATTATTATTATTGATATCAACAGTAATGGGCTATACCACTTAGATATACTATTGCAATATCAACAATCGAAGAATTGTTGAGATTGTTAATGTATAATTCATTAATATTTACCAATCAATTATTATGTCTTTGAAAATTCTCGTCCAGCTGCTAATTTTTATAATTTTTAAGTCTGTTCAGGGAAAATTCTTTGATTCAGATATCTTACTGGAAAGAAACAAAAATGAGAACCATTCGTTCTCTTTCAACGTGGAAGAAAAATGGGAAATTCAAAATATTCTTAATACTTATCGTGGAAATGTTTATCCTCCTGCTGCAAATATGCGATATTTAGTGAGTGCTGTTGAATTTCATAATCTACACATATATAAAATGTATGATGTAGTAATATATATATATATAGCTTTCAATAAATTTGATTTCAACAAATTTATTTTGCAGGAATGGAATAATACTTTAGAATCATTAGCACAGAAATGGTCACAAAAATGTTTATTTCGAAAAGGAATTGATCAAAGATTCGAAGATTTCAGACAACCATCTCAAAGTATGTTCATGGGACATGAAGATTATAAATTCGCTTTTCAATTGTGGCTTGAAGAAGAAAAATATTACAATTTTCATGCTAATGAATGCCAGTTTTACAACAGATGTCATAATTATACTTCAGTATGTGCAATAACTGGTTTTTAAATTAGATTTTTGTCTCAAATCATTGAGATTCATTATATTAATTTTTTTTCTTTTGAACAGATGGTATACTCTAAAAGTACTTCATTTGGATGCGGAAGATCGCATTGTTCTGGAAAGACATATATTGTTTGCTATTACCATCCACCGTGAGTTATAATTTCATTTCTTTCATATATTTTAAAGATCTCTCAATCAAATTTGTAGTTATAGGTATTCATTACTACTTATTATAGCAAGGTAAACAGTGACGAATCTTAAAAATAGTATTAAATTTTTAAAAATAAAATAATTATGTAAATAAAACAATCCATTACAAATTGAGAAATATACTCCATATTAAATTTTAAGAAAAGTTATTTCAAATATCTTTATTCGTCGTAATTATAGTTAAAACAAGAATATAAGAAATATTTTAATAAAAATGACTGACTATGATATTTAAAGACAATTTGTTTGAGACTCATAAATATCGGTATATAATAGCCTATACATACCAGTATTTATGAGTATAATCTGCATTTATGATCCGTAAGGATATATATTTATCCTTATTTAGTCAGGTACAATTAAATTACGAAGCTAATATACTTTATTTTTCGAAATTATTGCATACTTCACTCGTATTTGGTATTGCAAAAGATTATATGAATTCTTAGTATTTAGAATCATTATTATTTACTTTTTTAAAGATTATATTACAGTTTTTTTTTTTTAAATTTTAGTTATATAGAAGGGGAAGAATTGTACAAAGTGGGAAAATCTTGCTCTCTATGTGAATTGCATAGTACATCTTATAATGGATTGTGCTACATGAATATCTGTGGTAAGTTTCATAGCTTTTCTTTTCCTTTTTATTTATAAAAGTTTTTCAATGTTTTTATACATATAGTAACAGAAGCAATATGCAACAGTTATGGATTCAACTGCTGTAAGTACTACAGGCAACATATAAATTTTTTAAGTGTTTATAGATTGCTGAAAGATTATTATTTCCCATCTGCAGCTTGTTCTCTAAAGTGTCATAATTGCGGCCAGCTCAATGAGGAAAAATGCACTTGTATTTGTAAGAATGGGTGGGACATGTTGGATTGTTCAGGTAATTTGACTGAAAACAAGACTGTGACTGAATATAAGACATTTTTAATGCTGTTGCTTAATTTTTAGTGCCTTGTATGGATGAAAGTCCGAAATGCGGAAAACCTTCCGGGTTTCCAGATGAGTTATTTTGCTCTATGGATGAAGGTAGAGTGAAAAGTACTTATTGTCGTAGGATGTGTCAAGAATGCCGTTAGTAAACTTTGAATATGTATATTAATTATTTAAATTGTCTATTATTTCAAGATTTTGATGTAACTCACTTAAAATCACTTTTTACAGAGACAAACAGTAATCCAAGCTGCTGCGAAGGAAATATTTGTAATTTTGGCTTTGTGCTTGATATAAAATCATGTCGATGCGAATTACTCTGCCCGGGACCTAAATGCGGTATAGGCTATAATTATGGATGTGTTAGCATTTTTGTTATGAAAACATTGATTTTTTTTCTTCCAGATTCTTCAACAGACTGTAAGAAGAAGAGATGCTATTCGGAACTAGTACCTAGATTAATTGGCAATAAATGCGTTTGCGAAGATAACTGTTCAGACTGCGGTGATTATAAGATAAAATATTAATTTTACTGTAAATAATAACAAATTGCAAGAATTTTAAATTTATTCTGCTTTCAGCCACTGCGAAAACCTCTTCAAGCAAGCAGCTCTGTAGAACGGAATCAATTATTGCTTTTATTTTGTTGTCTTCTTTTATAGATTTTATTAAAAAATTAATAAACTAAATTTTTATTTAAATATTAATTTGAAATAAACAATGAATTATATTTTGAAGAAACTACAATCTACAACTATTCATTAAATTAACATATTCATATTATATCGAAATTCTGATTTAAAATTTAGCTTATAAACCAAACTAACTTAAGAAAAATTATTTTACTTTTTACATTTTTAATTACTCTATATTACAATTTAAAGTTATTTGCGGCAATGGAATTAAATTCTTCAATTTTAAGTTCGATTTGCATATTTTTATGCCAAGTAGAGAGCTATATAAATGCACGAGAAGTAGAGCCATTTACTACGACGAATCAACAAGTCAAAATGGAAGATACTCAAGAAAAGCATTTGGAATTCTTCGATAAGCTCCTGTCTTTTCCCGTAATCAATGAAACTTGGAGTTATGTCAAGGCAAAATACGAGGAAGTTCAAAACATCGAATATGTGGGTGCTGCAGTTAAAAGTGCCAAAGATGTGCTTCAAAGTGCTGCCGAGAAATCTAAACCATTACTGCATAAAGTTGATAGACAAAGTAAATATATCTAATGCTTCTACTAATTATACTTGCTACCAGTTAATTTTATTTCTAACCTTTTTTTTTAGTATCTGCTGTTGATGACTTTGCTGTTAAATCACTTGATAAATTGGAAGAGAAGTTTCCTGTCACAAAAAAGCAACCTAATGAGGTAAATTGATTTACTGTATTAAGTTTGTATGGGGAGTTTTTTAAATTCCTTTTTATATATATTCGTTTTATCTCTTAGATAAGAGAGAACATAGTCTCGTACTTAGCTGAAATAAAAGTACCATCCTACTTCCTTCCTTACGGAAAGACTGCTCTGAGTTTAGCTTTAGACTGCGTCTACATCATCTGGGACATAGCTAAGAGAATCATCACCAAGGAGATGATAATTAAAGCGATGGAATCTGTTGCCGACTTTATTGTCCCGCCTGTGCGAGGAGAAGGTAACTTTCTCCCTTTTTAACTTTCCCTCTTCCCCAACCCAAACCCACTGAGTTTTTTTCTTTTTTCCAGAGGAAAAAAGTGCAGAATACGAGACATTTTGGGATGCCGCATCTTCCTTACTCGCTAAGTTTCAAGCTCGCATAAAATTTTATGGTCAAAATATCCTGGAAGGAAAAGCTACAGAAGCGGTTGGTAAAATATTTTTCTCCCTTCTAATTCTGGCAACTAACTTACTTCTTTTCCTTCCTTTTTTAGGGAATAGATTGGAAGGACTTCCCTCTCCTGGTTCTTAGTGTGAAATTCCTGGCTTTGCATCGTGTTGTTTACTATGAAATGATAGCTGTAGTGCTCTCCCTCTTCAACAAGAGCTGAAATGTTAAATTCTGAATGTGTAATTATTGAAATAATAAAGTTGTAAAGAAAGTAATGCATTCTGTCTCAAATTGAATAAAACTATCCTCTCGTGCTAATTATAATTAAATCTTCGTTGTCGAAAATCGTGTACAAAAATTGTTCTGTGGTCAATTTTATATGAATGTCTGGAAATCCCAGAATTTGAACTTTATAGCCTTGAAAGTTTACTCGGTACAGAAATGACGGGTATACGGAAACAAGGCAAAGTGTTACTTTAAAAGCTCCATAACTTTTAATTTTTCCTTAGTAGTGTTGAACAGCACGCCAATTTCTTGGCTCTATAATAAAGCTTCTTAAATTCTCCCTATACGACACTCTACTGCGATCATACACTTTCTTAGACAGTGAAACAGACTTAAGAAATCGTAGAAAATAAATGCCTTTTTAACCTTTTCAAACTTGGCTGATTCAACTTAGTTGCATGTGTTTGCGAGATGAATTTTAAAGTTTGAACGACAGTGTAAAGTGTCTAGTTTAATCTAGAAAACATCTTGCAACTCGCTTGAAAATTTGGTTTTGCATCGAATAGTTGAAATTGCATACTTTCGTCATTTAACATTTCGTACCCTCTCAAATGGTTATGTCCACTTTGTGCAGGTGATTACGAGGTTTTCCTATTTGACTTGTATATTTTTTTTATTCCTAAAACTATTTTAAAATGTTTAAACTTCCTCAGAATACTGAACTCTTTGCTGGGGTTGATTAAACTTTTAAAACAATTCATATGCTATTGATATATGTACAGTGCACTCCCTCTCTCCTCATTGATTTTAGTAGTGTTGATGTATATTATATCAATGATTAGATTCATGTTATGAGATTTAATCTTTCGTAGTAAAAATTTTATTAGCATTTACAATTTTATAAAAGCCCTCTTCGAGGTATCGCCGACCTCTAACTTTGATGCTATTAAATTTTGGTGGTTAATGTCTTTTTATAAAGTCGCCATGCCAAATTTCATTTAATTTTTACTTCATCCTGAGATATTAAACGAAATGCATCGAGCGGTTTTTTTATTTAGGTTTTTTCCTTTATTGGGTTTGTCAAAACATTACGATTCCAACAACTCGGAAGGTCAAATGTAACACTATTTCAATGTACAGTACCAGCTGGGAACGTAACACATGTTACGTTAAAATGACAAGAAAAGTAAAATGAAAATTTGAAATAATACTTTCCCGTGTTATAACATGGGGAAAACAAATGTTTGTTCATATAGACTAATTGTTATTAGAACTTTACACCATTGAAACGATTAAATTTCCAGATTAAAAGTAACAAACGAGCAATTAAACGAAAAACTAAAAGATGCAAGAAGCCGAAGGAATTAGAAGTTGTTTGAGACAGATCTGGTGATGAATTGTGTTGTGGGTTCCAAATCATTGGTGAGAAAAATGGATCAGTAGCGTAGCGTGGGTGTCAGCCGCCCCCTTATTTAGATATCTCAATTTAAAAGACTAAAATTCAGTTTCGTCACAGAATAAGTAATAAAAAATTCCGTGCTCATTTTAATCGGTCCGAATCGTAGGTGCGACAAAAATATGAAATGAAATGGTTCACATTTTTACAAGATATTATTATTTATTGTAAAATTTTGCTGCCGCCCCTGCCGCCCCCACTACGCTACGCCACTGAAATGGATATGCTTAAAATAGTCGCAGAAAGTGTATACAGAAGGAAATATAGCTTGCATAATTTATGCCAAAACTGTGACTCTGATGGGTAACTTGTTACAATCATCTATCAAGGGATATAATCGCGCTGTCCCAAAGATGTTATGTTCTGCATTATTCTGTTTACTTTGTTTTTCTTCAACTTTATAATTTTTGGTGATATAAAAATAATTATCCCGAATGCATGTGCAATAACGAAATGTAGTGAATAAAATTTTGTCATTGTTAACCTCTGGATGTTTGAATTGTTGGATGAAATATTCAACCCTGATATCAGAGAACAACAATAGAAATACAGCATACTTGAGTTACAAAACCAAAAAAACAAAAATTATGATAAACTTGAATGCGTGTAACTTTATTTCATAACTTCATTAATTGAAATATAAATAGTATTCCCAAAAAAATTCTGAAAGCAAAATTGTAACAATCAGCTTTCCTTACATCTTGCAATGTTGCTGGGGGAGACGCGATGGTCAAGGGGTCGAGAGGATCAAATGTAGGGACGATTGGTATCAACTCTACGGTTACAACAAACCGTTTATTTGACACAAAAGAAGCTTATAAGAATTCCGCGATCTTGGAAGTTCAACGTCGATGACGGTCTCTGAGTCTTCCTGTTCTTTTCAAGAGAGTTCTGAATAAAGGTCGGTCCCTAGTGAGAGTTCCTTCGACGGCTTCGGGATGGTATGGTCGACTTTCGGTGATGGGAGAATGTCGATCCGAGGAAAAGAAACGGAGACGAAGATTGGCACGAGAAACATACATAACAATTGATTCGACACTTGGAATTTTTAGAAGTCCTCGCGTCCTTGAAATTCTGAGTTTTTATTATCATTGGATAATATGCATTCCGAATGGTCATTTTTTCCTTGTTATCTTTTTGTAACAAGTAAGTGGTTGGTCAATCGTTGCTAACAAGAAGACGGCCAGATGTTCGCCTCTCCGATTCGAACGAAACTTGGCGAGCACATAGTCCTAAACATAAATAGATCCTTGTTCAGATAATAGGACCCACTTCTCAAGCATTTCCAAAAAATAGGCTTCTGAAAATTTAGTATTAATGTTTAAAAGCTTAGCTTTAGAGCTCATTTCACGATCGCACAGCACACGCAAGTTAATGCTATTGTAGACAGCACGGAGAGCTTTCCATGCGGCATGCAATAGTGTACACTAACTGCCTTTAGAAAATCGCTCACAGTAGAATATTTTTCCTGAAAAAAGCAGTTATAAAAAGAATTTAAAATAGCTCTCAATAAGGCATGCATCCAGACAAGCATGACCAAGTCCAAGTAGTTAAGACTTTACTTGGACTGAACTACTTTGGCTGCAGTAACCTCGATGTCTAGTAATTTATGAATAATTTACAAGCAGTAAATATAAACATATTTTACGTAATTAATAATTTTTCTTTTTCAATACAAATTTCTCTCAAAATTACAAGCGATTTATTTAAATTTTTTGAATTTTAGAATTTTGTTTGCGTGAACCGGCAACACTTTTTTGTGTCGAGTAGCAAATGGCGGCGTGAGGTGTTTTTAAATGCTTCTTCATAGAAATGTAAAATGAAATAACAGAACGAAAAATGTGGTTTTTATATTTATTAAGTTACTTGTCTTTGATTATACAAATCTGTGTCATTGTATTGTCTGTAGGTAAGTAAAATATTGTGAATATTAAATTCGGTTACATACATTAATTGCCTGTATAGTACTTTGTAAAATAAGGTAGAAGTTATCTTTAGGTACTGTACTGTAATCTGTAAGTAATTCATCAAACAGTAAAATCCGGATAATGATAGAAAAAATATGTAGGAAGATAGCATAGAATCAGTGCCGGCTCGAGGCAAGTTTTAGGATGGAGCAAGATCCTATTATGGCGCCCTCCTGGTTGCCCCTAATTTATACCCTTTAATTTTCTTTACCACTGAGGCACCCCTTAGGACTTAGCGCCTGGAGCGGCTGCTCCGTTCGCCCTATGGTAGGGCCGGCTCTGCATAGAATCATATATATAACTTTTAACTAGCATTGCATAGAAGCTTTATGACCAGTCTTTTCACTTTTCCTTTCTAATATTAAAGCAGAACATTAACAGATTGAGTCATGAAGTAAAATAAACAAATTAGAAATAAAAAATACAATCAAATTTTCGTTTTCTTTTAAAACAAAGATATAACCATTTTTGAAATAGCCATTCAAATATAGGGTAAAGTCACCAGTAGTCGATTGTTTAAAGCTGTTTTGGACTTTGATATTTTTTATTATAATGTATAGTAATGCGAAAAGCAAAATTTATATATGAAAATAAAGTTTGTTCTATACTTGTCATGGAAAAGAAAACATTTTTTATTTGACCTTTGTTTACATTATGGGAAAAAATTAATCAGTCACATGGCTGCTCACCTGATAGTTGACCAGGAAATTCCCAAGTTCCGCTGATGTTCCAGTTGTCAACCACATAAGTCGACTGCAGTTTTAATCTGTATAAATTCAGTTGGATAAATAGGAAAACTTGCACGTGAACATTTATGTGAATTATGATTTATTTACTACACAAACATCTCATATGAGCTGCATTGTTGCAGCAACAACGTAAGGGTTCCTGCTGTTGGTGAACATTTCAAATGGTACCTTCTGCTGCAATAGTCGCAGCCAACATTTTCTACTTTATCCATTTCTATGTCACTATTTAAACCAGTGGTTCTCAAACTTTTTGAAGTCAGGGCTCATTTAAACTTCTACAAATAATTTTAGGTGCACTGTATACAAATTTCTGAGAAATATGTTATAATAATTAAGTCAAATATTAAAGAAAAAAATATAAAGTCCAAGCATGCTTTTATGGTAATTAAACAAAATAAATATGACAAAACTAAATTTATTTTGACATTACAAAACATTTTTGTTACATTTTTTTTGAGTTATGCTTTTTAGAATTTGTAAAAAAGAGGGGTTAAAAAATAAAAAAACAACAAAAAAGTTATATATATGAGGGCTGTTCAAAAAGTATCGGACCTTTGGTCTGCAAAAATACATTTATTGATTTTGAGGTACAAAACCCTAATCCCCTTCAAAGTAGTCTCCTTGGTAGTGTATACACTTCTCCCAGCACTCCTGCCATTGCTGGAAACATGCTGAAATGCAGTGTTTGGAATGGCCATCAGCCGGTCCGTCGCATTCTGCACGATGTTTTCTCTCGACTCAAATCGGGTTTCTTTTAGAGGCATTTTCAGCTTGGGAAATAGCCAAAAGTCACACGGAGCCATGTCGGGAGAGTATGGAGTGTGATGAACCACAGGAATGTTGTGTTTGGCGACAAAAGTCTGAATTAAATGCGCAGAATGGGTGGGTGTGTTATCATGATGGAGCTGCCAAGTTTTGGTTGACCACAGATCCAGTCGTTTGCATCGCACAGCATCACAAAGATGACAAAGGACCTCCTGGTAGTACTGCTTTGCGTTGGTTTGGCCTTGTGGCGCGTGCTCATGATACACCACCCCTTGGGAGTCGAAAAAACTGTCAACATGAGCTTGATATTGCTGCGACCTGCTGCGTTTTTTTTTTTGGCCTCGAGGATCATCCCCGAAAACCTGCTGAATCTTGCAAATGGTTTTCGCTTGGGTATCACCAAGGTTTTTGGCAAAATTTGATGCAGTATCACTGCTCACGTTGTTAAGTCATTTTCCAACTTAGTGGAATCTGACGAGCACTCACTATACGTTCTCACTCATAGGCCAACTGCCAGTGACTGACGCCTCCTGCAGGCAGGAAAAAATTCAGGACTGCATGACTCTCCCCTCCACAACTCCACTGAAAGAGGCCTCCCGCATCATTGGTTTATGTGGAAAAAATAAAGGTCCGATACTTTTTGAACAGCCCTCATATATATGTATAAAAAGATATAGATACATTCTTAGTAAGATTTAGTAAATTCAGTAGGTCCAGACACAAATGTTTTAAGTCTTTCATTTTTGTGTTTATGAGAAACATGAGCCTGATGTATCCAACGATTTCTTCAATGTTTGGGCATATATGTGAAAGGAAAACTCATTTCCTCATTAATACATTGAATAATTCCTGTTTTTTTACTCTTAGGCCAAGAACATACATGTGTAAAATTGTGTGGCAGAAAACTAAATCAGAAATCAGCTTCAGTTCAGTTTCTGTTTTACAGTTTTATGCCAGAACACACATACGTAAAAATTCTGGCCAAATAGAGAACAGAAATGTAACAACGTCATATATAGTTTAATAAAATAGCGCCTTCAGTATCTGATGTTTTTATTTGTTGATGGTTGTATTCCACTCCATCATTGATGATTTTAAGAAATGATTTTATTAAAAAAAAATGCCAAAAGAGACGCTTGTGGGTTAAGAAACTATTTTGAGAGAGTGATTTACATGGATTTAATAATTTGTTGATTCCGGAACTACAATTTAACAATCAAGAATACCACTGCCACTAAGTGCTAATTTTAATTTTTTTTCTCTCATATATCTATATTCCTTTGTATCAATACCTTCCATTTTTTCTCCGCTGACTCTGCTATAATTTAGAAAATTTAAGTTAATAGACTTGTATTCCGAATTGAAATAAAGAATATGTGATCTAAATACTATATATTGATTCTACTAGATCTACCTGTTGTTTGAAATTTAGCACCTATGGCCGTCCATACACTTTGTTTAAACACAGTGTCTTTATACGTGACACTTTTTATGTCATAAAGACACTGATATGGTCAAACAGATTTGATAAACTCCTTTATTTCATTTATTTTTCTCTTTTTTGAGACTGTCACAATTGTAGGGTTAACTATCATTGCTGCTGCCATTGTTAGAATAAAAACCACGTGTCTACTTTGACGTCACAAAACAGACTTCTCTTTATATCTCTATCTGCATTACTATAATCAATTAATATGAGAAGATTATAGAAGATTATATTAATATGTTCTATAATCTTCTAATTTTGGCGTAAAAGTTTCACTTTTTACGCCAAAATTCCTCCAATAAAGTCATTCTTTTTTTCAGTTATGTTTTAGCCAAAATTTCAGAAAAATTTTTACTCTTTCTGTTTTATGGTAGATTTTATGCCGAATTTTATGCGTGTGTTCCTGGCCTTAATTATGTTGAGGGTAGAAAATTCTAATTCATATAAATAGAATGTTGAAAATTGTAGTAAAATGTTCAAAGCTTTTTTAGATATTGCCACATATTCTTCTTTTATAGAAATCCAAAAGGCTTCAAGAGAGAATTCCTTATGTTTAGTCATCAATTTACTATCAATGGTTATATCTTCCAGTTCTTCTTCTGTTAATGTTAAACCAAAATCACTTGAAGCTTCCATGAATGGGTTTCTAATCCAATCGTATTGTTTGGTGTTAAGTGTTGAAAAATAAGAACCCAATTTTTCTTTTAAACTTATTAAATGTTCAAATATTATTGGAAGTGTGTCATTTATGCAAGTGTTATTTGCCAATGGAAACATTTCCAAACTATCTTCAACAGCTTTTCTTTTCCATATCTGTAATTTTCTCTGAAAGGCTTTTATTTTGTCAGTGGATGAGAGAATATTTTCTTTTTTCCATTGCATGCTAATATTCAAAATATTGAGCTGCTGAAATATATCTGCCAAATACTGTAATCTGGGAATTCAAAATTCGCACCGAGGGGGTTACAAAAATGTAGCTGTTTTATCTCTTTAAAAAATGCAAGAAGTTCTTGTTGTAGCTCATGTACATGAGGAAGAACTTTCCCCTTGACAATCACCTCACCTCAGTGTATAAAAGCAGCCATCTGTGTTGTGAATCCATATTGATACAAAACTTTTCGAATAAACACAATTTGACAGGTCTTATTTTAATAAAGTTTACCATCTGAACAACTTGATCTAAAACTTCTCTTAATTTTTCTCCTAATGTTTTGCTATGAAGGTTTCCCTATGAAGAAAGCAGTGAGTTACGATAACATTTCTCATTTTGTTTTTTTATAAAAGATGTAAGACCCCTTAACAGCCTACCATGGAAGGGGCACCATCTGTACAAATGCCTACACACAACTTCCATGTTAATTGCCATTTATCAAGATAGTTATTCAAAATGTTAAAAATGTCTTCACCTTTTGTAGACACGATTAATTCTTTGCAAAAAAGAAACTGATTTACTATTTAATCTTCATTAATAAAATGGATGAATGCTAAGAGTTGCGTCATGTTGGTAATGTCCGTTGACTGAACAACTTGCAATGCAAAATTTGAATACTGAAGCTTATTACGGCATACACTTTTCTCTATATCAGAAGACATTTCTATAATATGCCTGTGAACTGTGTTGTTGGACAGAGAAATCTTGCTTATTTTCATTACTGCTTTATTTCCTAGCATTATCATGATCATTTTTTTTATAAGAAATGAACTTCTTCATAAACACCAGAGGAAATACAATTTACCACATCCAAAAAACCTTTGTAACTCCAGTGATACGTGTTTACACACCAGCTAACATTTTCTACCCCATCCGGGTCTTCATCAGGCTACGGTTATGTGGATTTCGAACGCATGTGGAATGGAACAATAAAATCAAATGAATGCGATTCAAAATTTAGAAAAACAAATTTAAGAATAAAATGGACATTACGCACTTTTGTGGATGGACTTTGGAGGACGACTGACTTGATTTGTCATTGCTCTCCCTCGTAATTTTTCCCTTCTGGGTTTTTCCATGAGGTCAGGAGTCTGTTGTTAAGGGCCTACTGTCCAATACAGGATATCTATTGCAAGTTCCGGGTGAAACACTAATGACTAGATGGATCATCCTCAACAAGGAACCAAATCCGTGGGAAATAATTTTTAGATTTTAGCCTGATTTTTGATAAAATGATCAAAGTTAAATGATTGAATTCCAAAATAATTAAAATTTAAAATAACACTTTATTGAGGGTCTGTTCGTCCCTCACAGTTTTAAAATGTTTACTCAATTTACTAGGAAGCAATCATTTATTTGCCATTTTACATCCACATACTAAACGTAGCAGTAAAGGATGATCTTCACTTTTGGTCCAAGTGAAACCAAAGCTTAAATTTGCGAGTAGGCTTCTATTTTGATTTCATACTTGCACTTAACTTTTACTCACTTCCAGAATCAGATTCTTCAATATCACACTTCTTTTTGAGAAATCTATCCATTTTATTTGGGTGTACAGTCGACCCCCTAGAACACTGTTGATAATTTCATTTTATATGAATTCCATGTTATATGAGTCACTTAGATTTTGCAAATACGTGTGTTGGGCTGTGAACAGCTCACGTATTTGCAAAATCTATTTAAAAATTATATCGAAATGTATTTTTTGATATAATTTTAGTTGGCTGAAGAGGGGCATGTTACGTCCAAAACATGTATTTTAAACACGTATCAACTGAACTAAATAAAGATGATAGAATGCCAAATGTTTGAATTTATTACACTACATAGTGTTTAGGAATTAATAAACTGATAAACTGTCTAGAAGATAATTCTAATAGTGTGTTCTAGATTTTTAAAAATATTTTCATATTTTACTATCATATATTACATTTTTGGAAAGTTATAATTTATTGCCATTTGATTTTGTTTTTAAAATTATCATTGATTATATTGGGTTGTTTGGAAAGTAATTTTGTTTTTTTACCATCAGACAGATTAGTTGTATTTTTACCTGCCAACTTCATTTTAAACTGTATTGTCATTATATATTTTGACAGCTGACATTTCAAGGTTTATTTTTAAAAACTTTTGTTCAGTTCTGTACAATTGTTTTTCTTGGTGTCCCATCAAATATGGAAAATTGAAAGCAGCATTTTCGGTATATTTTGCTTTTTATTACCGAAGAAAGAATGAAAGAAAGAAAGAATACTGTTCAAGCAAGAAAAAAATTTGTGACATGTATGGAGAAGATGTGTTGACAGATTGACAATGACAAAACTGGTTTGCAAAATTTTGTTCCAGCAAATTTGGTATTGAAGATGCACCACATTCTGGAAGGCTAGTTGAAGCTGAAGACAAAATAAAGGTTTGATTGAAGCAAACTGCTGAATAACAACATGAGAAATCGCTAAGAGATTGAATTTGTCGAATTCAACATCTTACAATCATTTGAAATGACTTTTTTCATTTCAAAGTCCGATATATGGGTTCCACATGTTCTTAAAGAAAGAGATTTGCTCCATCACATTGTCATCTGTGATTTGCTTCTCAAACATCAAGAAAATGATCCACTTTTGAAACAAATCATAACTGGCAACAAAAATGGATTGTTTATAACAATGTTGAATGCAAGAGATCAGGGAGTAGAAGAGATGAGTTGCCTCAAAGCACTTCAAAAGCTGATATTCATAAAAAAGAGTGATGCTCTCTGTTTGGTAGGATTTTAAGGGAATTTTTATATGAGCTTCATCCAAACAGTTCCACAATTGATTTGAAAGTGGACAAATTGAGTGATACTATCAAACAGAAAAGGTGTAGTGTTTCAACATGATAATGCCAGACCTCAAATGAGTTTGGTAACTCGTAAGAAATTGTTACAACTTGGATGGGATGTGCTACCACATCTACATATTTGCCAGATCTGGCACCCTCAGATTATTATTTGTTTTGGACTTTACACAATTTTTTAAATGGTAAAACATTTACTTCAAATGATGATGTAAAAAATTACTTGGATCAGTTTTTTGTAAGCAAAGATCAAAACTTCTGTGAATTTGGAATCATGCTACTACCAGAAAGATGGCAACAGATATTGGACCAAAATGGTCAATATACAGTGTAATTCAATAAAATATTTATATATTGTAAGAAAATTGTTTTTTTATTGGAAAAAAAATGAAATTACTTTCCGAACAACCCAATAGATTAACAATGTTAAATTTTCCTTATAGCAATGCTAATCTTAGTATTTGGATATATAATTTGTGTAAGACAAAATAAATAAACTTTTTTGTCTTCTTTTATTTAATTTATTAATTAAATCTATATATTACAAAGATTATTAACATCTAAGTGATCAGTATTTTCAGACTTTTGATCAGACATTTCCTCTGCATTTTGAAAAGAATAACTAATTTGTAATTATATTGATAAAATATTTTAAATATTAACTCTGTCAAATTTATTAATAAAATGCAGGCCATATTTTGGATTTAGAATGTCATATTTTTAAATATAAAGAAAATTTAATCACAGTTTTTTCTTTTATCAATAGCTGCAGGACTTTATTATCTGGCAGAATTTGTAGAAGAATACACTGTATTTTCTGGAAAAGTTATCAAAGTTATAATCATAGTGAGTTATACATATATTTTTTTTATTGCTAAATTAAGATAGCTTGCATTATGGATTAAAAGATGTAAATAAAATATTAATTTTTTATTAAATATAAATTAAATTTGAGTAAAGAATAAAATTTATTTGATTAAATGTTTACTGAAAATATTGTCGTGATAAGAATTATTATGACAGTATTTTAAAATTCACTTTTATAACTAGTTAAAAGTTACAGTAACAATTGTCATGATGATTGGTTACTGTGATCAATGTCAGAGAGTCCTAGATATTGGTGTAAACTCTGTTGCAGATTGTACCTTTACTGGAGAGAAATTGGCAAGAATGCTGATCTAAAATGCATTTAAATAAAATATCTTAGAATGACCTCATGTTCTGAGTAATTCTTGAACTTGGGTGAGTGAACATTGTATTTCAAGGATGTAACGTTTCAGTTTATTTGTCCAAAAACCTCTTTTAAGTGGTTATAAAAGTGAATGATTATATCTGGCAAATATTTCTAGTTTTAGCATTGTACTAAATATTTTAAAATTAATAAAACTAATATAAATTCTGTTATAATTTATAATATATTCACAGATAATATTACAAACAAATTTATTAATAAATAAATTAGGTATTAAATTATGTTATTCTGAACTTGATGTTTGACTAATGTTATAAACAATGATCAGAAGGTGTACCTAAGAGATTTTAAAAATACTGATCAAAATAAATAATGTAGACTTCTTACCCTGATGAGTTACACATTTTAAACATTTTACTGTAAAAACGTAATTCAAGGAGTCAAAGGTATCAAGATATCCGTTAAATTGTATTAGTTTAAAAATTTAAAAGTTAGTATTGGAAAATACAAATAAATATTAATTTTTAATATTTTTTTATTAATATAAAGATTACAAAATAAACTTTTTTTTAACATTTCAATATATTATACAAAATATATTTTATTTATTTAGTCAATCAAATTTAATTTGACAAAAGTGTTAGCAAAGGAAATTTCTAGCAGTTCTTTGAATCTATATATATATAATTGAGAAGGGTTGATGATGATAATCAGTGCAGAGCCCAAACTGTTAGGAGTTGAAAGTTGAAATTTGGTACTCAATTAGGGCTCGTCATGAGAACATACACTAAGAAGGGATTTTTCAAAATCCCCCTGGGGTACAGGATTAAGACTTCAACAATAAAAGTGTTAAATAACAATGTAAGTGTTAAGAGAAAGCAATGTACAAGATTTACAGGCGCAGATGCAGTTTTTTTTTGCATTTTTTGTGGGAAATCGAACATATTTTTAGGTCCATCTAAAAATTTTTAAATTAGTCTGGAAACAGGGGGACCTAATTCTTGCATTCTGTGAAAACAGGTAAGATTGGCTGTAATGTAATAATCTTAATCTTCACTATCGTTAGTTTTTGCCCGAGCAACACTGGGCTTATCTGCTAGTATATTGATAATTCATAAAATTATGTTAATGAGAGTTTAGAAATAATTTGTAACAATTAAAATTTATATATATTCACAGTCTCTGTGATTTAGCTAAATTAATTTTAATTTTCCTTATTTTACATTTTTTTTTTTAATTAAGTTTTTTCTTGCTTTTCATAGAGATTTTCAAGCTAGAAACTAGTGTAAATCTTTCTTTTAGCTTTAGTAGCTTTATATATTGTTTAAATGTCCTTGTGGTTTGAATTATAGATCATAAAATATATATTAAAATATTTAATGATGTTAAGAGAGATACTTCAGCAACATAGAATATGTTTGCTATTATTCATGTAAATAATAAAACTGTTTATTNAAATATATAATTTAAAATTATAATAAGTATATCTAATAACAAACAAGATTTCATTATAAATAATAACAACATATGAAATAAAATAAATAAAAATGAGAATTGATAACATGATCTTTTTGTTGAATGACATTTTTAAATATTACATATACTAAATTTTTGTTAAAATTCTAATTTAATTAGCTTAGAAATTTTTCTTCTGCTTTCTTTTCAATTTTATAATTATGAATTAAAATTTTACTATGTATATTTTATACGGCTTTTTAATATAACAATTTTTTTTAAAGGTTACTTTCATTATCTATGGAGGGCTCTTTATATTTGAAGATTTGCCAACGTCTATGATTGTATGTGGAGTAATTAGCCAAATCCTACATATATTTGTTTTGAGAACTTTTCCATTTTTTATTCCAATGTCAATACCTTTTATAGGCACAATTGGTATGTAATAGATTTTAATTAATTATAATATTCAAAATTATTATTGTCAATTGGGGAATGTGTTTTTATAAACCATGATATTTGAACCTTTACAGTTAATAATGTGTTTTAACTGTAGAAAGTAGAGAGGAAAAATTATATTAACTGTCAGTGATGATTGTTGAATAAGGAAGACATACTAAAATAAGAATGTATTCTTTTATATAATATATGCACAATTTTTTGCAGTATATAAAATATATTTAGTTTGAGAGAAATTGTATTTGATTACGAAAACAAAAATATTGAGATTATTCTGATTTTAGAGCTGTTTTGACTACATATATTTTTGAAATTTCTGTAAACTTTCTTTGGCAGTAATTTAAGATATTTTTAAATCTAATTGATGGATAATTGATGTTTTGTAATTGAAATAATTATAAGACTATTTTATTTGCAAACTAAGATTTATAAACTACAGTTTATATGCTAATTTTTCGAAATTTGTGCTATTTTTTTTTTAAAGTTACAAATTGATACAACAGTATCAAGTACTGTACTTAATATTTTATAATTAAAACAAATCATTTCTTGATAAGATGTTCTATAAAAGTAAATTTATTAGAAAACTAGCTGACCCCGCTACGCGTTGTTGTGGCTCAAAATGTATCTATTATAAATTTATAACACTTCCCCGTGGGGGAATTTTTCGAAAAATTTCTTCTTAGTGTACATTCTCTTGACGTACCCTATTAAAACGCAAAAAATTGCATCTAAAATAGTATAAATAGAAGCAGAGTTCTTTACGGTAAGCCTTAATCCTAACCATCTCCCTTCAGTGGGGGGAATTTCGACACATATATTATATAAAAACACGTGCGTATTTGAATGCAGCGTTGTGTCAAAATTTCAAAGGAATCGGTAGGAACAAACAAACAGTATATTTTTATTTATATAGATAGATAGAAGATGATCTGCTTTAGTTCATTTTCACAGAAAAGCATAATGCCTCACAGAAAAGCAAACTTAGGGCATTGTACTCGTAGCTGTTGGACATAAAAGCCTTAACCTAGATTATATATTTTAATTTATATGAATGTTTAATGGAATAATATACAGCCTATGTCCACCCTGAGGTTCCATTCTAAATATTGGTGAAAGAATTTTTGAATTCAGATGAGTAGTTTCGGAGATTACCTGCTGCAAACAAACTTACATACATACATACATACATACATACATACATACATACATACATACATACATACATTACCTTTTTATAATATTAGTATAGATAATTTTAAAAGTGCTTGCTATAAAATTATTAACAGATGCAGTTCCATTTCCAAGTAGATGCTAGTACAAATTCTCTTTACATACTTTCAGTTGGTAGAAAAGATAAATGGAAAGTTAAATAATTTCTTTATAGAATGTTTAGATTGTTAATTTATTATTAAAATAAGTTTAATTAATAATACAGAAAAACTTTGTTAAGTCAAAGTTTAAGAGGTAAAAAATCTTTACTTCAGTTTATTTTTAAGTTAATGAGTTTAATACCCAATTTTCTCAAATTCTTCTGTGACTGTAAATTTTTCATTATCAAGCTGTTTCTCAAGAATCTGTTCATGATTACAAAATTGCATACAGTTTAAGGTGCTTTTGAGTGCATTGTCAAGATATGCCCCCTTGTGTCCCAATCAGAACATCAGTAAAATACCATATCATAAAAGAATGTCAATGTAATGGCATGTTGTATTTTACTTGGAGCTGTAATTTTGTTTATCTTAATTGTCTGTATTCACACACAATAAAAGAAAAATGAGGGCAAGAATACAAGGTTGAGAGTACATGGAAAAATAGGTTTGAGTTAAAGGTACCAACAATTTTGACTTAACAAGGCCATATTATATGGAAAACCCTATATACTGTGTCCAGGACCTATAGCCAGTTTTGAGTTAATGCAGTTCAGCTTAGCAAGAGTTTACTGTAATGACTGAAAGAAAACAAAATTATTGCTTAAAAATTGTAAAATAGAAAAAAATAATATTTTTCTATAGATATAAAATAAAATAATAACCAATATTAAATAACAACAGGCTTTTTTTTCTTTGGAATTATTGTGATGAGGAATCAATGAATTACAGAATAAAATAATTATAATAATTAAATTATCAACAACTGTGAGGCAGATAATAGTGAGGACTTATCAGACTAATGATGGGCACAAATGCTCAGGGATCAAAGTGAAAACGTTTAATAAACACAAAAATGACTACATAATGTATGGAATAAAATAATTTTTTTAAAATTCTGAAATAAATTTAACCAAACAGTTAAAGGATCAATAACTGCTTGGCTAAATTTATTTCAGATTAATATATAGTCTGTTATGGAAAAAATCAACTTAGGTATTAACTAATTAGCATCAGTCATTGATTGCTTAGTTATGGCAAGTTACTTCTGGTTTCTTCCTCATTTATTAAATATGTCACTGTCTCACTGTCATTATAAAGAGTGTTATGGAAGCTTCATGTTCTGAAGTGGAATATGAGGAAGTTTGCTATAGTAATAATTAAATGCATGATTCTTTACAGTTAATGAAGGCTATAAAAATTGACACAATTAACAAAAAAGTTGTTTTCTATCTAGTGAGAGAATATAAAATAAAATTCACATATTGCCTGACATATCAAGTGAAAAGTGCTGACCTCATTAGAGAATGTGCTGATTGGTTTAACTAAAGCAACATCACATAACATTGTTCTCAAGTTGATTCTTTACATAAA
The DNA here is from genome assembly GCF_000671375.1 of Centruroides sculpturatus. Lineage (NCBI taxonomy): Eukaryota > Metazoa > Arthropoda > Arachnida > Scorpiones > Buthidae > Centruroides > Centruroides sculpturatus. The sequence goes on along the minus strand of NW_019385000.1, from coordinate 630,017 downwards.
CAGACTATAGTAAATTTTTAATTAAAAGATGTAATTAGTGGGAAATCATTGCTGTTTTATTGATTATTACAATATTACATTAAGATTAAATATTATTAGAAATTAAAACACACTTTTTTATCGTCAACTCTTCAAAAAATTTAATGAACAATTGAATGACTTATTTTATTTAATATTAATGATAAATTAGGTACTTTAATTCTTTTTGTGAAATCAAGCAACAAAAATTAAATCAACATTAGTATGTAGTACCCAATTAATGTGATTGAAAAAATTTGTTTTGATATTAGGTTTTTAATAAATTTGGATTTGTTGGCATTAAATCAAATGTTAGAAAGCATGTTACTTTTTTTACATTTACATAATTGTTCTCTTCTAAGCATTAATACACGTGGTGCAAAAGCAGAAGCACTTTGACCTAATAGGTCCATTGTGTACTTTCTCAGTGCTGATATTGATAAATCATGAACATACATGCATGAATGGATAATACAGATATAATACATTCATTAATAATAATAATAATATAGAAGACATTTTAATGTAATATAATAAATAATACAAATATTTTATTAGTTTTACTTCAATGAAAAGCAGTTTTAATTTCCAAGTATAGATATTAAAGAACTTAACTGCTGATAATATCTTAAATTTTGCTTGATTAACTGAATGCATTATAAAATAATAATAGAATAAAGGTTTAAAAATATATTACTGCTGATTACACTATTAGGAAAAAAAATTTATATTTCTGTTTTTATTACTAAGCTTTTAATTAAGTTTTTATTTACAAATATTTTTTCCAATTCTTTTTGCACTATGAGCATTAAGAGGATAACATTTATATATTATGTAAAGAGTGTTATAATCTAAGATATATAAGAAAAATAAATTTAATATTTTATATTTAAATATATAAATTGTATATATATATAATAATATATAAATTGTATAATATATAGACTTAATATTTAAGATTAATAAATACAGCTTGTCAATTACTGAATATAACAATAATCATCTTCATAGAATTGGTAAATTTATGTTCAGTAATTATACTTTACTAAACCTAAATGATTAAATGACATTAAAAACAAAATTTAATTAAAATCAGACATTTTGGTTTTTATTTTTCAATTAATCTTTATTGTTATAATTTTCAGTTTTTGCAATAATCAATCATTATTTGGCATTTTCCTACTTCACCTCTGTGTATTATCCATTTTCTGAGGTAAGTATAAATTTATTTAATAAATATGAAATAGATGTAATTGAATCTGATTAATACAAGCATGATTAATTTGAATTATTGAATGGATTGAACTTTTTATAATGTTGCTTGAAACTTCATCTTAAATTAGTTTTAAAAAGGTTTGTTAATTTGATTTTTTTTCTTTTTTGTACAAATTTGGATAAATTAAAATTATTGTATCTTCTATTTTGAAAGTGAAACTCAAAAAGAAATTGTGTATTTGTATTTTGGTATATCCTGAGTGAAACTGAAGTACCTGGCTTCACTCAGGATGTATGCCTGAAATTGCAGTATGCAGGGATTTGGCTCATTTGAACAAATTTATGACACATCAGCAACCTTTGTTTGACATAATGAGACTGTATAGCAGAGAAATGAGTGGATTCAATTTGTCGGATTTTTGCTGGGAATTGCATTTTCAAATCAGTTTGATTTTATCAATCAACATTGTGTGTTTAGTGTGTGAGAAATAATGATGGTTAATAGACAGAACTGAAATTTTGACTAATAGTCAGACTTCATAATTTTAAATTAAATTTTCTAGGTCAACAAAATTTGCAATGAAAATTTTAAAATTGTATTTTCTTTATTTACTTTGGTACTTATCAAGATTTTTCAACACAAACTTACGGTAAATTCATTTATTAATTATTCTCTACTAGAAATTAATTATATGTCATTGACTTGTTTTGAGTTGAAATGCAATGGTTCTAAACTGCCCCAACCTATCCATTTCAATTTCCCATACAATATAATTATAGAGATTTTGATGATATGAAACCGTGCTTTACAATTTGTTTATGCTTCTAACACAATAGAGTGCTATAAATTAAGACACTTGGCGGGTTGAGATGAGAAAACCCGCCAAGTGTCTTAATTTATAGCGCACTATTGTGTTAGAAGCATAAATAAAATAATTATAGGGATTACAAATACTTGTAAAATAAATTTGATATATATATCAAATTAATTTTACAATCCTTTATGAATCCAATTATAAATCCTTATAATTTTTTTAGATGTAAAAAATATATAGATATACAGTATATATATTTTTTACATCTAAAAAAAATTATAAGGATTCATTGATATAGATAATGGCAGCAGTCATATTTTAGTACTGTATACATTTTGCTCAAATAACAGGCTGACCAGTCAAAATTTCATTTGACCAGCTTACACAGATATTCACTTTCATCCATTAATTATTGACCATAATATTAGCTGGACTACAGACAAAACTTATTATTTATGCAAAAGATATGATAAGAATTAGATATGAACTATTTACTCTAGCAAATGATATACAGTGGAACCTCGGTATACGACCTTAATCCGTTCCTGGTGTTTGGACTTATACCAAATAGGACGTATACCAAACCAACCTTTTCCATAAGAAGTAATGTAAAAATGATTAATCCGTTCTCATGTAAAAAAATGGCTGGCTTTAAACACCTCGCTTTCCTCGCTAGTTTCTGCTTGATTTTTCGTGAGATCAGCATGTATCCTTTTAACTTTCTCGCAAATAATTTCTTCCGATACGCTGTCACAGGCACACTGTTTTTCACTTATCCAAAGCAACAGCAATTTCTCGACATGATCTAATGTCTTCGATCTCTGTTTAGAAATTGATTTAACCCCTTTTGCAACGTTAGTGGATTTAATAATGACTTTATTTTTCACGATTGTCGATATCGTCGTTCTCGGAATATGGAATGCAACAGTTAAATCTCGTTAAAATCTCGAACACGCGTGCCACCTTCATATTTCTCAACAATCTTTTTTTTCGGTTCCGTTGTGATTCTAGTCATTTTTTATTTTTCTGTTGCCTTTTTGCAATTCATGATTAATAAAAATAATAAAATGTTACTTACAAATTAAAATCAGAAGAAATTTAAGAAAGTTATAAACCGTAGCACCGCGAACGTCTAGTCTAGTGTAGTACACCGGTAGTGCTACTTGTTCATAGATGGTGCTTATAATTGAATTATGTCGTATACCAAACAAAAGTCGTATACCAAGCAAAATTTGTTTTGTCCAAACAGGACGTATTCCGAATTGGACGTATTCTAAAGCAGACGTATACCGAGGTTCCACTGTAGTTCTATCAAAGCTTATAAAATTGAATATTTTGGATATGGAAAGTAGCATTTGTCCCTTTCTAGGACTATCCTGTGCAAAGTTTTGTAGAAATCGGTTCATCCATTCTCATATTATATTTGAATAGACAGACAGACAAACATGAATTCAATTATATATATATACATTTTCAGAGATTTTCCAAAATACATGTGTTCTGTAAAACTCTGAAGCATGGGCAAAATTATCACATTTTGTAGTTCTAATGGTATTTGAATCTAGACATAGGAATTATTTGGCTAGATTTTACAATATTTAAAAGTAAAATAGTTTAAGTTTATGTTTAGCTAAAGTGGCTGAAATGATTAAGATGGAAAACTATAATTAATACCAAAAACCCTTAAATCCAGTAAAAAATGGAAATGGATGAATGTTCCATTTTTTTTTACTTTAAGATTTTTTGGTATTAATGCAGTTTTGGAATTTATCATTTTAACTAGTATCATTGGAATTTATCATTTTAACTGGAAAAGTAGTTTTAAAAAGGGGGGGCGCTTCCGACGTTCGTCAATGTTAGTGAGTTTTTGAGTGAGCTGTTTTTTATTGAATTAAAGTGCTTTGGATATGTTTGCTTCTACTAAACGTCTGGTTTTTCATCTTGGTTTCATTAAAGATTTTGATGTATATTTATTATTTTGCGCTTTATTGGTAATTGGAGGTATTGAATCTAACCCTGGACCGATGTCTCGCACTCCACCTTCCACCCCTCTTTCGGAATCGTCCATATCAGTTGTTGGAAAACGTCAAAGATCTCCTAGTGAACCGACTTTGAAATCTCAGCGATTGGAATCTTTTTTTCCTCCTTTGGTTTCTTCTTCAAATGTACCCCAAAATTTATTTTCCTTTTTAGAGGAAAAATTTGATACTATTTTGACTAAACTTGAAGATTTGTCTACTAAATTCGAATGGCTGGCAAATTTGCATAAAGATTTTGAACAACGTCTCCTCAATGTAGAGAGGAAGGTGGAAGAAATTTCAAGTTTAAATACCTCATCTACTGCTTCGACCTCCTATTTCTTATATCTTTTGGATTCGTCGATAAATGAACGTCAGAGAATTAATATTATTATTGCTGGATTAGAGGGAAACTCGTCTGAAGTTTTGTCCTTGGCTTCCGATATTTTAACATCTATTAAAAGACCTAGTGGCGACTCAATTTTGGTTAAAGATTTTAAAATAATCTCAAAAAACAAATTGGTGGTGGCTAAACTTGATATTGTCTCTGATAAAAAAATTCATTTATCGGAATGTTCATAATATTCAGAGGAGGGAAGGATGCTCGAGGGTAAAGTTTTTTGATGATTTATACTGGAGATCGAGAGTTAGGAGAAAAAATCTTTTTCCTTTTTATCAAGAGGCCAAGAAGACCGGAAAAAATGCGTATATGAGAGCTGATTGTTTAACAATAAATGGAGTAAACTTTATGTTTGATTTAATAAATAATAAGCTGATGAAAATTGATCCTTTTTTATCACCAGGGAAGTCGTTGGATCGTCGAATGGACGAGAATTAAAAGCTTCAATTGTAACGTATAAGAAACCTCATTCAGAGGTTTCTTATACATTAAAGGTATTGTCATGGAATAGTCAAGGTTCATTGTTTGATAACTTTTCTGATAAGAGTTTTGTTGATTTTGTATCATCATATCATATTGTTGGTATAACTGAATCATGGATGACATTTTCGGTGAAAACCTTTCTTTCATCATTTGAATCCCAATTTTATTTTACTGAAATGTTAGCTCATAAACTTGAGGGACCTGGAAGACTGTCTGGAGGCTTGTTTTTAATGGTTTCTCGGAAACTTGGTAAGTTAGAAATTTGTCATCTCTCTGATAACATTATTATGGNATAATTCAATTGCGACTTAATGACTATACTATTGTATTAAATAGGCGTAGAATGAATATTTCCGCCCATTCTAACTGCCCATTATGTAACCGACTCTGTGAAAGTATTAAAAACCACTTATTTGTATCTTGTGAAATTACTGAACATTTAAGGGATAATTTATTGACAACTGATTTTGATATGTATTGTTTATACGATGATAGTTTAAGCTCTTACATGCTATTTAAAGTTTATAAATTTTTCTGTTATTTATTTAACGTGTTAACATAACATTATTAATTAAGCTTTAATATCTTTGAAACCATGTATAACAATGTTTGTATTTGTCAATGTTACAAGATCTTGTAACCCCTTTGTAAAGGCGAAAGCCATAACAAATAAATGTTGATTGATTGAGTTTTAAAAAGTTTATAAATAGCATTTAAATTATTTAATATTTTCAAATATTCTTTACAGGTTTTAACGTATTTTACATTATGCCTTTGGATAGTCCCTTTTGCATTTTTTGTCTCTCTCTGTGCTAATGAAAATGTTCTACCAACTATCATAGAAAAGCGGCCTCTTTTATCAGGTAAATAAGTGTATTCAGTTTCAATAAAGATTATAATAAAATGATTCAATAATAATAAATATAAAATCATAATAATGAAGAGACTGATTGGGCTGCAATTTGAATAAATTGTAAACCTATAAATTTTCTCTGTCCTTCCTTTATCTCGAGAATGGTGTTAGATGAAAGTCAAGATCAGATATGGAAAGCTAAGGGACAGGAGACACTGATTAACTATATACAAACTTTCGATCTAGACCAGAAGTCACGTGATTTCATTTGAAAATTTTTCTTAGAATGGAGTTACATAGATGTATGGCATGATTCTGTTATTAAAAAAAGTATGATCTACAAGGGAAGACACTACTAATTTGAGATCAAGAGCATACATTTTAAATTAAAAATATGATTAAAACTAGCTGTTACCCGCGACTTCATCTGCAGAGGTTTTGCAAGCAAACCCCATTTACATTCAATATTTCAATAACCATAGTAATTGTTATATAACACCTACCGCTGAAGAGAATTGCCGAAAATCAAACAAACTATTTTCAATTTGATAAATTTTCTAAAACGTTTACAATCGTTCTATAATCGAACGAATATGCAATAACAAATTCGAATTTAAAATGGTTCGAACATTTTTAAAATCGAAATAGATAAAAATATTTATAACAATGTCTGAAATGTTATTAATTTAATACACCTAAGTTCTCGATGAAGACTAAACGTAGTTGAAAACAAAAAATCACATTTAAAATAGTACAGTAGATACCGTTATTCCGGTTAAGCCTTAATGCTCTCTCTCTCTCCCCCCACTTGGGAATTTTGAAAAATCCCTTCTTAGTGTGCGTTTTCATGACGTACCCTAACTGTGCACCAAATTTTACCTCTTTAGGTCCAGCGGTTTGCTCTGGGCGATGATGAATCAGTGAGTCAGTCAGTCAGTCAGGACAAGCAATTTTATATATATAGATTGCAGCCTGGCATTGAGATGATGTCACAATAATTAAAATTAGGTTATCCATAGAAGTTGTTTAATATTTCAGTGCTTTAAGGAGGAATGCATTATTACCCAATATGTTCTCATCATCATAGCTGGTATTTCTAAAAAATAAATCCAAAGTTTAAAACTAAGGATTGATTTGTTTTGCAGTAATCTCATGGAAATATTATAATTATGCAAAATTGTATAGAAAACCAATTAATTTTACTAGAAATTGCTGATTGTTATTTTTAGATCAAAATTTGAAAGTATTTTAATAATCTAAGTATTATCTATTTTAATAAGTAAGAAAGTTACAGTACATTTTGCTGGAATATATACTTTGTTTTCAAAATATAATTTATATTAAAAACAGTGGGATGAATGGGAGTGAGAAATGGGATTTAACATATCTGGGACAGACAACTCTTAAAAAAATCTCTGGAATTTTTCAATTATGCAGATTTGATCTTGGATCTTCAGAGATTTGATCTTGGATCTGACACTTAATTGCCTCTCTCATTTGGTTGTCCATAATTAACTGTTTTTATTATTAAAAATAATTTCTAGATTTGTTTTAACTTTGTTGATTATGATTATAATAGAAATTGATTTTAATAAATATATAAAATGGATATAGGATCATATGTAGCTAACTCTAAAGTTTGCAGTTTTTCAATAATAGAATACAATATTCTTATTATATTCAGCATGTTCTATTTGGGACCATAAGCAGACATGTAAAATTCCAGATGGTTATGTAAATAGAATATTTTTGGGTGTAATGTTGACTAAATACACTCAAACAAACCTTTACCTATGCAGCCGTAATTTAATAGATAAATTCAAACATTTTCGACCATATTCAATGGTCTTTATCAAGAAAAAAACTGAACAATCGAACTTCGAATTTAAAATTTGCATTACCGATATAAGCGTTATTTTTGGAACGTTTTAAAAAAGATATTCTATTGTATAAGCACCATCTCTACATATTGGCTGTAATTACAGTAGTTAAAATAATACCAATAAAATACATTAAAATACAATAAAGTGCAGATAGAAACAAAAGTTAAGAGAGTTGCTACTTTGCTAACTTTCTTGACTCTTATAGTATGCATGTTTGCCATGCTGCCGATATTTTGCTTGCATCCCGGAAGTTGATAGCTAAACCTTTTTGGCTTGTTTTGCAGACATGCCAGGCTTCAGCGTATTCAGAGGTGCTTTTTGTCACGTACTATTTGTATCAATTTAGCTCAGTCCCACTCCGCTTTGACCTCTTGTGGGTTGGCTAAGACATACGTCGCCAGCGCTGTGCACGGCTGTTCTTTTCTGGTGCTCTAACAGCCTTTGTTTGATGGATCTTCCGGTAGCTCCGATGTAGAACATCATATTCTGCCTCTGTGTGTCTGTAACCGGGATTCTGTAGACTCCTGGAAGAGTGTTCTTGTCCACAGCATCTTTGTCTGTCCTTAGCAACTGATAAATAGTGGGATTCCTTTTGGTAAATTCTTTTCTTTGTAGCAGCTCCTATTTGCCTATATATGTTGCTTAGCGAGGCCTTGTATTCCATCGTTGTGAACTCTTCTGTATTTTGTAAACTTCTCATCTTGCTACGTGTCTTACATTGGCTTTTTATAGCTTTAATATTAATCCCGTGTCTCTTAGCTAGTTTATTGATATAACAGAGCTCTTCGTTTCTGTCCTGGGTACTGCTGTAGTGCGAATAAGCTCGCGCGATGAGTGCCCGGAATGCGGCTAGCTTATACTTAGGCAGGTTGTGTGAATTCCATGGGATAAATATCAGGTTGTATGTAGGCTTTCTATAGACTTTAGTGAGAAAATTCACCAAAGTCTAATGTAATGTTGAAATCCCATTTTCTGAAAATTATGATTTCATAGTTAGCTGTGTATGGTTCTATACCTATGACCTATATACATGCTTTTAGTTCAATAATGTAATCCATTTGAAGTTTTAGTCTGTCATGCATGTTACTATAAGCATCAGTGATGATTAATTTATATTATTTAAAGAGTATTTTATAAAATTTGAATATATTTTATTTCAGATGATAGTGATGTTGTAACGAATTATTTCTCCCGACGGGGAAAGAGATATGGACTGCTATCCTTCTTTAACTATGCCAAGGAAAGTATTCTTCCACAACGAATAAAGAAGACATTCTAGATTTTAGATTTTGACTGAAATGCAGAAGTGATAAAATCTTTCAAAAATTACATAAGAAAAAAAATTGAAATAATTATTAGGAGCCAAAGTTCAAAACTCCAATTTCAATGGATTGTTTTGCAATAATTTCATAAAATTATTAACACTTATGCAAAATTTAATTAGTGCTTACAAATTTTAGCAATGTCTAAAATATATTTGCAAAATATTAATTTTTTAACAGTCCTGATACATTTTCAACATTTATTATAACTGTACATATTGTAAATGCACTGATAATTTATGGAACAGAGACATAAATAACCTTTTATTATTTGATAAAATTTAGCAGCTTCAAGAGTTTTTTCACCTGTATTATTTTTATTATAACATTAAATTTATTATTTATCAATAATAAAAGGTTTAAACAAAAAATAAAATTTGAATATAAAAAGTTAAATTTGGTAATTATTTAGTTCTTATAAATGGAAAAATCTCAAACTTGATGATGAATAGAAACATTTCAAACTGAATGCTTTCTGCTTTCCATATACTTAGTTAACAGAAATTGGATTTAATTATATTGAACATCATCATTAATTATTTTTCTTTATGAAATTATGATTCAGTTTTTTTAATATAAAAATTAGAGAAGGATGAAATTTTCATTTTAGTGATGCAAAATATTTTACACTGGTAAGTTAGCTTTATATACTAAAATCTAATATTAATAAAAGCATATCAAATAAGAATAAAGTTTTTGAAACAGAATAGTATTAAGAGAACATACAAAATACAGTAAACCTCATTGCAAATGCAAGCATTTTTCACCTTAAAAAGTAAGTGTAGCAAAGTGAATTTCATATAGTAGAGACTAGACATCTCAATACAGTGAATGATAGATCAGTTCTTTGAGTCAATATCTCAAGTTATTCTATACATAAACAATAGCAAGGACCAACAAAATTGTTTACTGTATCAAGAGCCCAATGTGTTTGCATATTCTCATTGTGTTTAAAATTTTAATTGCCAAATGGAAAAATGGCTATTTTTGTAAATTGGATCTGGTAGATTGAGACATTTTTTCCTGCTATGTAACTATGGCCCATAAAAGGATTCGGTTGGTCAGACCTGATGTACACCAATGGTAACAACCTTTTTTGTATGAGGGACAATTAAAAACAATTTTATGCTAGCATAATAAATGTAATTTTATAATTTGCCTGTTTATTCGGAAAAAGAAAGTTAATTAAAAAACCAGGACTGTGGAGTCGGTAGATTTTTACACGACTCCGACTCGGACCAGGGGCGAACTTGTTAACAAAGTAGGCACAAAAATTCTGACGTAATCACGTGACCTCAGAATATAAGCTTCAATTAAGATAGAACTTAGAAACTTTTTATTCCAAAGCTAAAATACTCCTCTAAGTAATGACATAATCAATATATAAATATGTATTCGATAATTTTTGAACTCGGGACACCTCGAAGTGTCGAGATATGCAAAATATTCGGGTTTTTTTTCTGTATGTAAGAATGTTAGACTGTATAGGAGGCACGATTTTGAATCGGAGTAGGATGGTTTAACACAGGAGTTAAGCTTCGAAATAGTTGATCGGTTGGTACACATTCTAAGGCTGCGACTATGCAGACGCGAGCGAGAAGCGATAAATATCAAAACCTGTCAGATATGTGCGACAACCAGAAATTCGCTCTCGCCAGCGTTATTTCTCGCTTCTCGTTTGTGCATGGTTTTCCTTTGCGAAAACTAAATCGCTCGCTCTAAATTCGCGTCTGCATAGTCGCACCCTAAAATTCGCGCGTACAGAAAAAACCCCGAATGTTTTTGCACTTCGCTACGTTTCAAGGCTTCCCGAGTCCACAAGAGAAAATTTGGGAGTCATTTTTTTGACTGATCGTCATTCTTTTCCTTTGTTATAAGCCTATACTGTATAACTGTCAGGAAAGTAATAATGAGAACGATTCTGATTTTTTTTAAATACAAAATAAATGGTTTTAAAAAACTAATTAAACATTAAAATTTGACACATCTACTGAATATATAAATTCACATTTAGTGACTTGTTTGATGATGGCAATGGTATTTGGTAAGCATGTTTGAATAAAAATAGTAAATACATTCGTACACAAACAAATTAGTTTAATAAAAATGTTGTACATAATATACGAGTATATTGGGTATTAAATAAGTTCTATATGCAGAGACAATATAAGCTAAGAATAAAAATATAACATTTAGACTAGTAAAGAAAAAGGTTGATTATTTTATTATTTTTCATCTTTGTTATGAACTGAATTACTCCTTATTAAAAAAAAAATCACTTCTATTAAGTCAGTATTCATTGAAGCTCTTAAACCGCTTTCGCCCCACGCTCGAGTCAGTCTCGAGCAGGTTACATAACATGGTCTGTTCGACCCTCGAAAAAAATATACATTTTTAAATCTCCAAATTTTTTTCAAAAATTTTTACCTGCGCGAAAAAATTTTATCGCGATTTTAATCAACCTTTAATGACGCACGATTAACGCTTAATTGTTTTTATGAGATTTTTTAAAATCAAATTTCATTCATCGTTCAAAAGTTCTAGTGCACGGATTTTACTTCGGTAAAGTTATTTAAAATAGATTTGACTAGAGGCAGAGTCCGTAGATTAATCTACCGACTCTGCCTCTAGTCAAATCATTTAATTTCTAATACTGTATTTAATTGTAGCCTTCACATAACCCAAGAATTTGGCATATCGTTTGGTGTGTTTATCAGACATTACCTGTGATTTTTTTTGTTTTCTGCAAATTGAATTCGCATTCTAGGTTGTTCATTTCGCACTAGAAGAAATGATTCACGCTCCTTAACAATGCATATGTAATTTTCTTTTAATAAACGTTACACATAAAATATTTAAGTATTTTTTGGCATGGAATGCATTATTGTATTTTATATTAATTTATATTGGAAAAATTGTTTCGCTTAACGAGTATTTCGCATTACGAGTAAGATTTTGGAACGAATTATGCTCCTTAAGCGACATTCCACTGCCTAAGGTAGTTTTATATTGCTTCTGGCTAGCTATAAGCGATTAATAGATTATTCGAAGACTTTAAAATCGATTTTAATCGAATAAAGCTGCAAAAACGATATTCTTTTTAATTCGATTATGACAAATACGATTAATCGATTATTTTTCCAAAAACCTGGCAACGTTGGCAGTGTGCAACGTTACCTAAAGCATTGTCGATAGATATATTCAGTAGTGATATTCAGCGGGTTCGCACAGGTTCGGCCGAACCCGTTATTAACATTTTCAAAGTTTTCCGAACCCGTTGTTAAACACACGTAACATTTCTCAGCGGTTTTGTTTCTTTTAAAAAATATATTAACTCTTTGGGACTCTAGCAATTTTTGATATTATTGTAATTAAACATAAAAAATAGTTAAAATTGAAAAAACGAAAGGAATGCGTTTATTTTGAAGAAAAAGCTGCAGATTTTATTTTCCTTTGTCTAGTCTTTCAGTGAAATCTGACGCTGATGAGTCATTGTTTAAACAGCTGGATGATCTTGAACACAGCTGGAATCCGATTTTCCGGGACATTCTCATAGAAGTCTCGGGAGGCGATGGGTTTATAGTAGGGTGAATACTAGCTGGCCGTATATTTTTAAATATTTTTAAAAAATTAAAATTTTTATTGCGGAAATCGCAATAAAAATGTCGGAAATCGCAATAAAAATTAAAATATTTATTGCGATTTCCGACCCCCCGACTTAATTAAACTTATATATAATAAATCTATTAATTAAAAAAATTTAAAAACTATCGGAGGTCGTTTTTGACACCAGAAACTAGCTTGAAATAACTTTATCGAAGGAAAATTTGTGCACTACAACTTTAGAACGATGAATAAAATTTGATATCAAACTCCCATTAAAAAACAATTAAAAAGCAATTAAGCGTAAATCGTGCGTCATTAAAGGTAAATTAAAATCGCGATAAAATTTTTTCGCGCAGGAAAAAATTTTTGAAAAAATTTGGAGACAAAAAACATTCCAAAAATCCAAAAAAACAAGAATTTTTTAGAGGGTCCAAACGCCCGAGTTTTATGTAACACTATGTAATTTACCCGAGATATCTCGGATTTGAGGTTTAAGGTGTTGGAAAAATTTTCTGTTAGCGAACCCTTTGTTAAATATTTCGAATATCACCACTGGATATATTGCTCTCTCAACTATGTTCTAAACAACGAACTAGAATATACTATATAGAGTGGCTGTAGCGATGCCATGACGGAAGAAAATTGAATACCAGTGGCCAAGCGGTCTTTGTATCCTGAACACTGGGAGTTCGGTCGTGGGTTCGTGCCTCGCTCGGATAGGCTGGCCACATAGAGTTTTCCGGGTTTTCTCCACGTCTGTAACGCCTAAATAGGAGCCATTTTCCCTTAAAAGACCTCCTGAAAGGCATCCCCTAGGTCAGGGGTGGCCAACCTTTTGCATACGATGCGCCAATTTTTTGATAGACGAGTTCAGATGCGCAGTGGCGTACCGTGAGTGTTAGCAGCCCGGGGCGGAGAAAAATTTCGGCTACCCGTTAATTAGGTATTTCAATTTATAAGAAGAAGAAACTATTTATAATCTATAATTTATAAGAGAACTGTCTTACACGGGTAGCTACACTACCCGTATAAAGTAGTTCTATATGACATCAGTGGTGTACGTGAACACGAATGCATAGTTTAACGTAGAAGCAAAAGAAAAAAAAAAAAAAAGGTCAATAGGTCGATTGCACCGAATTCTGTATGTAATGAAGCCGAATCTGCCAATGTTACTCGGAAACGACTGAAGCGCCACTTGTAATCGTCCAATGCGCCAAGTTTGGCCACCCCTGCCCTAGGTAGATCGCCCAAGTGTTACGTTGCCATAACTTAACGAACAAAATGATCCTACTTATATTTTTTAATTCTGAAAGTAAATAACAAGACATTTCTTTCTTTAAATTTTTATTTAAACGTTTCTAAACAAGACAAAATATTCTGTAGCGATAAGTTAAATGCATTTCTAAATATTCTTAATTTAACTTTTCCGGCTGTTATATATACATAATAAGGGGGCGCATTGGAATTTTGTCAAATTTGAACCTCAGTTTTTTGTAAATCTCCACGTTTTGAGACTTCTTGGACCCAAAAAAAAAATAAAAAGTATTTCGTGTATGTGTATGTTGACAACTATAAGAAATGAAATTCGGCATGATATCTGTAACATGATAGTGTATAAGGAACGTTGATGTTCCTTATTATTTTTTAATACCATCATAGCTCCTTAATATTAAAGGGGTGAGGGAGACAGATGGTTGCCATGTGTTATATCTCGAGAGAGGCAGGAATTATTGACGTTATTCCTTATTAATATTTACAATTTTTTAAAACGAAATTCCTTATTAATATTTACAATTTTTTAAAACGAAAATTTAAAAATTTTCTCAAAATTTTAAAATTTTGAGCTTTCAAAATTAAGCTTTCGATAATAATTAAAAATATAAAAAGATATATATAAAGGTTTCTTCTTCCATTACTGAGACTAGTGGTATTTATCACGTTTTACTTAACATTATTTATCCGCAATTAACAGAGACCAAGATTAAAACAGTTCGCTTTATTTCGCCTATTTAACAATGCATTTCGATTGGTAATTTTTTAATCCGTCTTCAGACTCATGGTTTTAGTGTCTGGTTGTTTTCTATAACATAACGAATGAAAGGTTAGTTCATGTTAATATATTTTTGTTATCTAGAATGATGCATATATACTACACAATTTGTACACATCTTAATGGTGCACATCATATCAGTCTCTTTCACTTACTGGCATGTTTTCTTTGTCTTGTTTTGATGGGGAAAATGCAACAATTCTTCCATTTTCCCACAATTATTAGCTCCTTATTACTGTAAAGGCTGCTATACACCATGGGTTAATCCTTTGAGGCTGCCTGGCCTTGAGGAACTTCCGAATTTCCTATCGCTCAAAAACGAAGAAAACCTCTCAGCAGAGGCTGGGGCAGCTTGCCCCGGGCGCCACTGGCAGAGGGGAGCCTAATGGTTTCCAAGAAAAACAAAATTTGTTTCTGGAGGGGGAGGGGGTGCCAATATAGTGTCGCGGCCCGGGTGCAGTTATGTTCGCTACGCCATTGTGTTTATGATTACGCCACTGATGTTTATTGGCAACAAATTCTATTAAAACTCGCGGGAAAAAAGTATGCATAGAAGTCTATGGTGTAAATAGTAGTAGTAGTGGTTTGGGTATCACTGATCACAAAATTAATTTTTCATATGAATAATTTTTAATGGAATTATTTCAGATCACAAAATTAATTTTTCAAGAGAAATCTTGGGCTATAGATTATGTTAAAAAGCATCAATTATCAGCGAAAGACAATGGCAAGTCGATTTTACTACCAAAAAAATTCATGGATTAAATTTTATAGACGAATATATATTAATAATTCTCAACCACATCCGATATTAGTACAAATTGTAAACATTATTATCGCAAATTAATTTTATAATTTAATAATTAAAAAGAATTTATTAAACTTTGTCTTATTTTAAGTTGTCATGTTTTAATTTACTTGGATATTAAAACAATAAATTTTTTAAAATGTAGAAGAAAATGATATAGAGTATCAAGATGTTTTCTGAAAACGGAAGAAATGAAGTGAGAAGTTTTCTAAATATTTACTCAAGAAATTTTTGATCTGAAAATAATTTATAACCTGAAAAATTAATTTTTTAGGTTGTAAATAATAAAAGTTAATAAGGTTATAGAAAATAATTCTTCCAAACATTCACGAGACATTGTTCTCACACACGTTTAGGTCGGCCTACGCAATCTGACACTGTGCCAGGAAAATCAAATGGTTTTTCAATTCTACTCGGGTGGTCGGTACAGGTCGCCGAAGCTGTTAAATTGTACCCCATAAACTACCAAGAATTATAAAGGTCAGGCATGCATGATTACTCCTTTGAGAATTAACCTAAAGAATATGGCCGATTCTACTCGGGTGGTCGGTACAGTTCGCCGAAACTGTTAAATTTCTCCCCCCACACATCCAGGAATGACTCAAAATCAGGCATGCATGGTTACTCCTTTGAGGATTAACCCATGAGGATAGCAGCCTTAAGGTTTCCAAAAAAGTCCCGATGCAACTTGCCTAGGGTCTGCCTTAGGTGAAAGGTTGTGTGACCCTTGATTTTCCCGCGATCTGTCAGGATGACGCGAGAAGTCTTTTGAAGTATGAGGGTAGCGGTTGCTGGACGTAAAGAGAGACTCAAACAGAGACCGAATTTACAAACTTAACGCGTTTATTTAGGCAAAGATACGCTTACAATAGATGAGTTACGCAATCCGGTAACAAGTTCGTCTCCGTTGATCTTGTAGGATGGGTCCGAAAACGAGAAAGAGAGTCCTTTAGAATCTCCCTAGGTTTCCCGCCTCAACTTCCCACATTCTCCACGTGTCCTTGGGATCTCGGGCTTTTATATCATTTTCATCCGAAATCCCGAGGTTTTGGTTGGTCCGAACGGTGGTCCTTTATTGTTGCCAGGGATGCGATTCGGGCCTCGGGGTTGCTGAACACCCCCATCCGGGCCGCTACCCTCCGAAGTTGAATCTCGCCCTTTCCCTTGGGGAAGGGCGCAACCCATTGAAAGGTGACGGTCCCGTAAATTTTGGTCCAATGTGTTTTTCTGACTCGGAAAAGACGCAGCCGGGTCAAACAGTCCCAACCGCGAAAGAGGGTCCGCAACTTTCCGCTTTGAACTCTGTGTAAGATGACCGTCGAATTCTCCCTGGCGGTCGATCTCTCTCCCACCTTCCACGATCTACGATCGGGGACGTATCAATTTGGTCCGGGAAGGCGACAATTAAATCGTCTCACACCCCGTTCTTTACCGCTCCGGTCTTGTTTATGAAAAGTTACCGACATATTGGCCTTAACTCGACAGCCCGTTTCCCGTCTGGGGGTGATGTCCCGGTTTCACATTACCTCTTAGAAGGATTTTAACTTCAACAATGCTGTTCATAATATGACAAAGGTCAAAGATATAGTTTTTTATTGTAAATATTTTTACGAGTTGAAATCAAAATTTTCACAAACAAACTGTAACTAAAATAAAATCACATGAATACCACTTACATTCTGGAAAAGAAAAAACACTGTCCGAAAAATCAACAACCTATGGTACGAATCAGAATGACCTGAGTACACTATAAATAAACAATCATACGGCTCAGAGTAAAAACCTTCAAGACCTGGCTCGTACTTAGATTATAAAAATATTGTTATATTGAGGGTTAATGTGTAATGTTTTGACGTAAAGTAAAATGGCGGTCGATAGTACCCGTCGTTGCCACCAAAAGCGAAATTTGCCGTAAACGGCGTAGTAAAAGTTTTCACTACTTATTAACTGACAAATAAAATATCCTTTTCGACTTTGAGAAAATATCTTAAATAAGAAATAATATTTAAAATTGCTCGTTTATGTACAGTACCTACTACCCAATCAAATAAGTGCAGTTGATTTCTTGCAAACTGTAAACTGCGCGAACAAATAAAAAAGATTTTAACTGCTACCATTTGGTGTAATTAGTGATTTTAGTATTGTTGTTTACTTTCCTGGTTCTGTTTTATATAATACGGGGAAAGTGTGGCGATCAGTCAAAAAATAAAGCCAGAAAAATTTTACATTTTTGGATTCGGAATACTTTGAAACGTGCAGAATTGCAATAAATAAATAAATAAATAAAAAGTATTGGGGGTTTTTCTGCATGCACGAATGTTAGTTTGTGTGGGTGGGAGAGTTGTACAATTTTGTTCACCCAATTTTAAGCTTACTAAATTCTGTGCCTTTTGCGAAAATTTCTGAAATTTTGCAGAGATGTTAATATATTAGGGGAATTTGTGCTATTAACTTTTGGTGGTTAAAAGTCAAAGTCGTATGGAGATAGAAGGGGATCCTGTGTCATATCTTGAATGGATCGTTCGTAATGAAGATTTTACACTCGTTATTAGCATTTACAATTTTCTTAATACAATACTCATCTTTACCCTCAAAATTAAGCATTTTGCTATTTTATAATAATTAATAATATAAAAGTTATTTTTAATAAAAATTTCATAACACGTGGCGCCACACACAATTTTAACGGTTTTGCCGGGAACGTTATGTGACTAGTTATTGAATCATTTTATGTTATAAATTGATTTCATAGTATTACTTAGTATTCAAAACAAGGAGACCTCAAAACCAGATGGCATCGAGTGACTCATCCGCCACTGACAATAACTATCATAATGAATTAATCCGTAATGACTAAGCGCAGTAAAACAATTTAAAGAAATAAAAAGTATTTTTACAGCACATTTAATTTATTCAGATTGACCTAAATAAATCTTCTGTAATATATTCAACAGAAGTGAACATTACAATCCGGTTGCGTATACATTTAAAAAGTAAATATTGACACTTTCGTAATGAAATCGTTTATGAATTATTAAACAGCACGAAGAATTAAAGATGAGGATACACCTGATGTAAATCTGTACACACGAAATTGAAGTTGGACGTTAAGAATGTTACCTCATCAGACAATGTGTTTTCTGCTTACGAGTTCACTCAGTAGGACTAATTGTAGAAAATAATATGGAAAGACATTTTTCGCCTGCCTTTTCAGTTATGATTGCTTTTCGTTTCTATCACTAAACAAAAGTTTCATTCTTCATTTGTAAAGCGAGGTGAGTTTTAAAGATGAAAATTTCATATAATAATTTTCCAGTTGTTGATCAAGTTCTTTTATTATTATAAATATTTTTCGAATTATTCGCAGAAAAACTATTATGGCAAATTGTACGAAATCTTATCCTAGTAACATTTGCATCGTTGGTCTATTTGATCCTATTATTTCCGTATATGAAATTTTCGGATTGAATCTTGTAGAACCTTGTAAATGTCGAAAGCGTAAAATATCCGCCTCTCTTTTCTCAACTTACGAAAGAATAATCGAAATAATCTTATGGATCTCTGTAATATTTATTGCCGTAATTCTTGTAGTCGATATCCCATGCGGTAGAATATTTCTTTTGTTTGAAGAACACGCTTTCTATTGCAAATTCTTGCCGTTAACTTGTTCTTTGTATATTGCGTTGCAATTCAGTATTATAAGGAGGAAAAAGTTCAAATTACATTCTATGTCCAAAAGTAGTTATGAAGGCGAAGAAAAATATTTTGATAAAGTTCAACCATATTTACGGAATTCGTTTCTGTATCTTGTCCTTTCAATGGCATTGATTGCCATTTTAATACCGTTTATTGGCCATTCATATATTGATTTTGGAGAAAAGCACAAAATGAGACAAATTACATGTTTAGTCACCATTCAAATTTGGTTTATGCTTACCTTTATTCATATCGTCTTTGTGTTTGTCATAAGCACACTCTGTGTATTACTCGTATCGAAAAGATTATCTAAAATCTCTTCGGAATTACAAACCGTAAATAAAGCGACAAAATATTATCTCCAGGATCTAATCGAAAAATTTATAGAGCTGTGGGAATTTTTTCAACAAGTAAACGAAAAATGGGAGCTTCTTTTGCCTCTCATTTACATCCATTTCGTATACGAAACGTGCTTTCTTTTATACGGAGCCATTTTTGCAAAGATGAATTTTTTCGCCCGTTTAATCATGGCTACACTTGCGTTAATATTATTAAGTTTGAGTTTATTGTCATCCTGGGGATTATCAACTTTAACATCAATCGTAAGTAAAAGTTAATATAAATCATTTAGTCTATTTTTAAGAATCTAATAATATTGTTTCAGATATACGACAATTTCATCTCTGTGGAAAAATATTTCATCTCTCCTCTCATGTTGACATATAAGTTAAAAGTATAATATCATACTTTAAATTTTATTTTACTTTATTTATGTTTTAATTCAAATTATTGGTGTTAGGTCATTTGCTTCATGAAGATATTCGGAGGAATGCCCATTGGCGCATCTATCGGAGGATTTTTTTTTGTGAAAAAAAAACTTCTTGATTCGGGTAAGATCGCAGTTGTTTATGCAAAGCCAGCTCTTTACTTGATATATTAAATATAAACGTATAACATTATAATTCAAATAATTATAGAAAATTTACAGTAAAATATTTCTTTATGCTATTTACAGGCAGCCAGTGGTTTCTATTCGGTATTCTCGACTTTAATTGAACTGACAGGAGTGCTTGATGAGAAGAAATGTACTTCGAAACTGCACTCAACTATCCGTAACAATGACACAATTATTTAGAGATACTTAGACTTGCTTCATAGCAGAATTTATCAAATACATAAATTCAATGTAAACACGCCAATTTTCTCTAATTCATATGCATGCAATTTATTTATAAATGCTCTTCGTATAATTTGTTAATTCCTCAAAATTGACAGTTTGGAGAAATAAGTTTTACGAAGCATGCACATACAAGTCATACGATCAGGGATCAGCCAGCTGTAGGCATGATCTATTAAAAACATATCCTATACATGCAAGCCTCCACAGGTCAAAATTAAATACAGCATATAAAAGAAAAATGGCAAAAGTCACCAATACTGTTTAATGTAAAACTTTTAATGGATAGAAAATTTTAATACTGTTCACACAAAATGTGCAAGTGTTGAAAAAGTTAATGGAAACATTTTAAGGTCAAAGTTTTTAAAGAGGTTTAGGCTAAATATTGTAAATTATATTAATTGCAAGTTTTTAAAATAGAAGTGCACTGTTTATGTGGTAGTGGGTAACTGTCGACAGTGAACCATAGTCTATAAATGTTAATAAATGTATGATTTTAGATATGTTGTCGTGAGGATATTGTATTGAATCTGGATGTATTGTGTAAAACTCCGGTAAAAAACCTAAGTGAAAAGAGCACAGCAAAAAGTGCCGAAATGCATTTTAGATGTCGGAGTTGAATGCTTTATATTATACTGAATAGTTTTACAATAAAATAATGGCCAGGGAATAAGAAACTAGTCGCTAGACATACAGTTTTCATATTTTTACATTAGTTGATGGGTGATTTCCTGCTTTCCTTCCAACCTCCAGCAATAATTATATAGTTTACTAGCTGTTTCCCAGACTTTGCCCGCGGTGGTTTTCCAAGCAAACCATATTTATATTCAGTGTTTCAACAACCATAGTAATTGTTATATAACACCCCTACCTCTGAGAATAATGAAAATTGCTGAGAATCAAACGAACTGTTTTCAATTTGATCAATTTTCTGGAACGTTTACAGTCGTTCTATAATCGAACCAATATGCAATAACAAATTCGAATTTAAAACGGTTCGAACATTTGGTTAAAAAATCGAAATATATGAAAATATTTATAACAATGCCTGAAATGTTATCAATTTAATATACCTAAGTACTCAATGAAGACTAAACGTAGTTGAAAACAAAAAATCACATCTGAAATAGTACAGTAGAAGGCGTTCTTCAGGTTAAGTCTTAATCCTCTCCCCTCAAGGCAATTTCGAAAAATCCCTTCTTAGTGTTTTCATGACGTACTCTGTGTACCAAATTTCACCTCTTTAGGTTCAGCGTTTGCTCTGTGCGATGATAAATCAATCAGTGACTCAGTCAGTCAGTCAGTCAGAACAAGTAATTTTATAAGGATGCACCGATAAGCAAAATGGCCGATTACCGATTACCGATTAATCGGCCATGCATTATCGGCCGATACCGATTAATCGGCCGATTAGTGTTAATAATTTATTGCATTACTAGTGTGAGATCCTAGAGTTAATTATACAGTTAATTATAATGTAAAAAAAACCCATTTTTCTCCACCTGGTATTTCCATCTCCCTCAGGTCAGGTAAACAAGAGACGATCGAATATCCTCGCAAAATCAACAATCTCTTCCTTTGTTTCTAAAATAAATCTCAACACTTAATTGTTGATGCATGGAAACTTCGACATTGTTTATTAAAAAGCTGAAGTGTTTCTGTGTTTAACAGAAACAAAATATATTTCTTTAACCGCTGATATTTGGACAGCAACTACAAACAATTCTCCTTTTTTAAGTGTAACAGCCCACTGGTTGAAGGATGATTTTCAGCAGGAAAGAGCTGTTTTGCAAATTGTTTCCTTTGAAGGTTCCCACACAGCTACACGAATCAGTGAACAGTTAAAAATTGTTCTTGAACAGTATAAGTTGACAAGTGATAAGATATTCTTAGTACTAAGAGATTCTGCAGCAAATCTGGTAGCTGGAATTAGGAATTGCAACTTAGAAGCATTATCATGCTTTATACATACGCTGCAGCTGACACTAAACGAATGCATATTTTCTGAACAAGATGTGAAAACTATAATCACAGTTAATAGAAATATTGTCACACATTTTAATCATTCTGCTGTAGCTGTAATCAAATTGGAAGATTTGCAAGAAAAGTTAGGTTTGCAGAAACACAAATTAATTCAAGATGTTCCTACTCGCTGGAATTCTACATACTACATGTTGGAACAGCAAAAGGCCCTTGTCACATATGCTATAGATAATAAAATTCCTACGTTGAGCCCATATCAGTGGTCTCTCGTTGAAAAAATTGTTCTACTTGTAAAACCATTCAAAGAAATTACTGTGGAAAGCCAGCAAACGAGAAGCCACTTCATCTTCAATAATTCCCACAATAGAGACTCTGAAATTATTCTTATCAAAAGCAAAGATCAGTAGTTCCTTTAGTGGCATTAATACCACAACAGAAGAACTAGAAAATCCAATAAAAAAAAATTTTCAGCATATATAGAAAACAAGTCTTTATGCTTGTCATTTTTATTAGATTCAAAATGAAATTTCAAAAAGAGGATATGCTAGAGGAAATCTCAATAAGAATTAAATTCTGAAGCTTCTACTTCTGGAGGTGATCAAGATGGAGGTGAATTTCTAAGTTTTTCTGATTTATTTGATGAATTAGCTTCTGGTAAACGAAAGAATGAAGAATAGCATGTTTTTAAAAAGAAAGAAAAAAAACGAAAGAGACGAACAAACGTTTCGATCAAGAATTAGAAACATATTTATATTTACCCTTTAAACAAAGACATAGTGACCTATTTTTGTGGTGGAAAAGTTTAAAAGAACTTTTTCCTAATTTGAGCAAAATAGCTATGAAATATTTAAGAGCCCCAGCATCTTCCATTGAAAGTGAAAAAATTTTCAGCACTGGAGGTAACATTTATGAGCCGGCAAAAAATAGGTTATGCCCTGAAAATGGTGAAATTCTCATGTTTTTGCATTACAATTTAAGGGTTTTACAGTTTGAATATTAAATTTTTATTTGTTTTATATGTTTAAAACAATATAAAACAAATAAAAATGTAATTTATCTTCTTAACATATTCAATACGCTGTTTTTAATTTAAAGTTTAAACTTTATACAGTATTATACGTTATATTATACTAATAATATGTATCGATGAAAGGAATAATTTAAATTGTAAATTTTTTTAATATTCAGTTTGTCATGTAATAAATAATAAGTATATAACAGAAATTTATTAGGTTTTATTACTAGCATTGTACGTAACATTCTAACAAAAATACCAAAATGTAAAATTGGCCGATTATCGAAACCGATTAATCGGGGAAATGGCCGATACCGATTAATCGGCTAAGTGGCCGATACGGCCGATTACCGATTACTTACCGATTAATCGGCTAAGTGGCCGATACGGCCGATTACCGATTACTTACCGATTAATCGGTGCATCCTTATAATTTTATATATTTAGATAATCCTGATCTTCATAAACATATGACAGTTTACCAGTAGTTTTTGATACAACATTTTTCCAATTATTGTGATATACAATAACAGAAATAAGTTGAATATATTGCATTTACGATTTACAAAATAATCAAGATAAGTTGCCTACTAAAATTAAGAAAAGTATACAGTAAAAATATTATGAACTACCTTATACATTTATGGTATCAATAGAACTAGCAAAAAGTGAACATAAATCAAAAACGAAAGTCTTATGTGAGAAGCTGGGGGTGGAGCACCGAACTCTATGCTCCTCATCAGATCGTAAAGATCCGTTCACGATGTCACTGGATGGCGTTCTTCGATTTTTTACATGTTTAAGCGAGTGGGAGAGTTTGTGAGGTAGTCGATAAGACGTCCTCGATATCATAGAAAGACCAATTAAGAAAAATTCAACAAATTTAATAAAAGCTAAAATTTTACAGACAAATCTAAATGCAAGGAATACAATTTCCTCAAGCTAGTACAAATCACTAGAGAGTGTTATTATTATTAAGCAAGCGTTAATCCTTCCAAATACTATTTTCGACCGAAAGAGAGAACGTACAGTACATAGACGATCAATTATCATACCTCGTTGTCGACGGTTTCTTCGGGTGAAAACACTTTCGTGGGAGTCAATCGGGATGGATGTTCGATAGGCCACGGCACAAATTCACAAATTATAGGTAATCCTCGGGACTTTTTGGACGATCGCCCCGAAGTTCGGGTGCGCTCGCGTTATATCGGGATCCAGTGTGGAAATCTGATCAGATGACAGTTTGTTTGGTAACGATGACACGTCAAAGGTGTCATTGCTGGATGATGAAAATAAACAAAATCGGCTAGCATGTTATAACAATCAATTGTTAAAGTGTGAGAAAGTTCACAGTTAACTAAGACAAAGGGGAGAATCTAAAAACAACTAGAAGAAATAAGAAACCTACGAGATTACTCCGTTTAACATATTATTGCTATAACATATTTGTGATTTTTTTTGCGGGTCAGTGTGAGGGAGAGAAATTTGTCACTTTGATGGCCCTAGAAACATGAATTATGTAATTGCTTGCTGATAGTTATGTTAAAACGCAGTTTTGCTTCGTTAAAAACTTAGAAAAGTAGTCCCTGGAATCTCACATTTACCTGGATAGGAAATATCAAATACCTCTACTCTATACCCAATATTTATTTTAAAAATCAAAAATAATGGATCTATTCAAAAATAAAGAATATATAAAAAGGAATTGTACAAAATGAAAGCAGAAGAAAACGTGTCTGTGAGAAGTTTTCAATAAAAATAAAATTTAAAATAGCAAGACGTTGTGAACAGCATCTCCGCGGCCAATATATCGGCTGCGGAGAAATCGAGGATAATATTTATGCAAAGAAATTAAGATTGAAAATAAAAAATTAATTACTAACTCAAAAAATCAAAGGATGCAAGAACTAAATAAAATTTATCAGATCATTTTTTTGTTTAGATCTTGTTTAATGGGAGAATTGCGGAAGTAGTAAAGCCATCAGTCTTCTGGTCTGAGGAACTGGATTTCATATCCCTATCACCTCAGTAATTTTTTTATGAGTTGACCATAATACGTTAGACTCATTTTCATCACAAGACCGTCACATTACGGACTGATTAAACTCGCTAATTGGCAAGCGGACAAACACTTTTTGTTTTCCAGGACAAAGAGTTTAAAAGCTATAAAATTCATAAATTTGTATTATTTGATTACATTTAAATTTGAAATCTATGAAATTACATATCTGTAAAAGAAGCGTAAATTTTAGATATGATTAAATATTTATTTTTCCAATGTTTATACAATGCACAAGATTTAAACGCATTTATAATGAGAAAATCTTGTGTAAATATCGTTTCAAAATTTAAATATACTTATTATAATAAATATAATATCGATAAGCAAATAATACACAATAAACAACTGTTTTAAATTTAAGATGTGTTTATTTTAAGTTCTGATTTCGTGGTAAGTTACATAATTTAAAGAAACGAGAACTTTTAAGATCTACTGTATTTTATACAATTCTACAATTTATTGGAATTAATGATTTCTACAAACATGAAAAAACTGATTCAATTTGATTTTAGTTTTAAAAATTGAAACTAATGCAATTAGCAATATATTTAACGTTTTCAGCCTCATGGAATACACCATCCTCGAGTGTAAATGAGTTGGAACGTATTTTATTAAATAAACGTTTCTCAGCGATGGAAGGTGTTTAATGTTTTAAGTGTTTTAAAAACGCTGAGTTTGATATTTAGTTAAGTAAATGACTGACATAATAGTACAATTATGTTTAATGTTTTATTAAGTGTCATTTATTTATCCATAAACCTGATTTTGGGTTTAAATAAAAGCTTTTTCATTCTTATAATAAAATTCATATAGAAAATTATGAAATCGAACTCGAAGGTTATATCTCTTTCAATAAAAAGAAAACATTCGTCCTCACAGCGATTCGATCTAGCGCTCTTGTAGTAATTGCAGTGCCCCTAGTGGTAACATTTGTCTCTAGTTGATTTTAGCAACGAGCGAAGATAGGAAGTCGAAAGACCAGTTAATCTACCGACTCTGGTAAAAGTATACACAGTAATGGACGCCGCCATCTTTGAACAAACTCCAAGCTTGTTGTAAATTCTCCGAGCACGCCGAGCGCGCTAGGAATGCAATGACATCACGGATGCGAAAAGTAAACGCCGTGCTCATTGGTAGCTAACAAAAAGTATACAAGCTGAGCGTGCTAGGGGCGAGATCTGAGCTAACAGTAAACGCACCCTAAGATGCTAGCGGAACGAGTGCTAAACACAGACTGATGGAGCATGCGCACAATCCTGGACTTTCCCTCTTCTCTCACTCGTTATGAAAAACGGCGCTCGTTAAGCGAAAACAACCAGAAAATTGGAAATAGTAATGTTATCGAACATTAATAATAATACAGTAGTACCCCGAACTTACGCGATAGGTGGGACCGAGCGATAACCGCGAAAGTCGAATTCGCGTAAGTCGGGGTATAATTTTTCAATGTGTGTAAAATCCAAGTCGGATGTATGTAAGCTAATAAATGTTCTCGTTAATCTTATCTCGTCTTTTGATTCGTTCATTGTTACAAGAAATCACCACATAGAGTCTCTCAAGTCTCCTTAGATATAACAAACACAGAAATAAATAACAAAATAAATTGTAGATATGTGTCGATTCCGCGCGACACGTCCGAACATGTAAGTTGAACAATAGTGTGGAGGGAATGAGTAATCAAGAGTTGCCTGGTGCTCAAACAAAAGACAAATCGACGAGATTTGAAAATCGCGTAACTCCGGGTTCGCGTAAGTCGGGGTAGCGTAAGTCGAGGTATCACTGTATTATAAAGCAATATGAATTTAAGAATGTAAAAATGTTTGAAATCTGTTCCTAACCATTTATTCAAAATTTTTATTTTTTACAATTTGTTTTGCTCGTTATGCAAAACACTCGTTATGCGATGTGCTCGTTAAGCGAGATTTTATTGTATTTTATATCATGTTTATCTTTAATATGAAATTGTGTGTTTCTATTTAAACATTATTGTGTTTATTAGATCTATATACGAAAATAACAAAATGAATAATATTTGTGTTATGAGTTGTGTGCGAAGAAAAAATTTTTTTCTCTCTGATTGTACCGATAAATGATAGGAGGTCCATGTACACTAAATACCTTCTAATAGAGAGGTTGAGGGTCGAAGTTTTAAACGCGAAAATGTGTACGTCGGACGTTCAGCGCCGTTTTCCTGTAAGCCTAGAAGTTTGACAATGGTGTTTGGATAGTCAGTGGAATCATGCTCGACAT
Organism: Centruroides sculpturatus; assembly: GCF_000671375.1. Taxonomy (NCBI): domain Eukaryota; kingdom Metazoa; phylum Arthropoda; class Arachnida; order Scorpiones; family Buthidae; genus Centruroides; species Centruroides sculpturatus. Next base: position 602,363 of record NW_019385000.1, on the reverse strand, counting down.
TTCAAACACCATTTTCAAACTTCTAAGCTTACAGGAAAACGGCGCTGAACGTCCGACGTACAAATTTTCGCGTTTAAAACTTCGACCCTCAACCTCGCTATTATTTCTACTTTTATTTTCATAAAAAATGAAAAATTTGTGTTTAGATTCAATAAACTCAATAACGTAGATTTATTATTATTTATTTATTTTATTTTAACTAAACGACACTATGGCCGTTGGCCTTTTCCAAGCAAGTGTCAAAAAATAAAATAAAATAAAATAAAATAAACAATTAACAAACGGAGAAAAGAACAGCAAAAAGAAAAGTGTATACACCACAACATTGTTCACCTTACTTAGTTGTTTTCTCTTGATATCATCGCAAAATAATTTATATAACAATGGCAATATATAATGCATACTGGTACTATAACTAAATTCCTTATTTGTTAAAAATAATTTTTTCTAGAACGCATTCAAATCGGTTACATTTCAGTTTTTAAATTAAAGTCAAAAGTGTTATTAATACTTATTTTTATTTTGATACACAAACTCATAAAACCAATACAGAAAACAGGAGGTCTTCTGATAATTGCCTTTTCTAAAATATATAAAAATGATGAAAAGTAAAACCAAATAAAGAATTTCAAAGTTGCTAATTAAAATTTGCGGTTCCATTCCCTGAACACTGGGAGTTCGGTCGTGGGTTCGCGCTGCTCTCGGACGGGCTGGACACGTGGAGTTTTCCGGATTTTCTCCACGTCTGTAACGCCTAAATAGGGGCCAGTTTTCCTTAATTAATTAAAACCTCCCGCGCTTACGTATGGCCAAGCAGACACGAAAGCTTCCTACGCATGTGTCTATCATCGTCTTCGGAGTCATAGCCTCAAGTGCTACATACTCCATATGAACAGAGGAGAATAGAATAGAATTAAAAATTCAGCATCTAGCAAAATTGTTACTTATTTTCTACGTCACAAAAGCAATTAGCAGATGTTTAATTTATTTGAACACAATTGATAAATTCGTTTTAATTCATTTGATTGAATAATATATATTTATTCATTTTTACAACGTTGTTCCAAGATATCTTCGCTTTAAGCCGATGGGTTTTGCCATAGAGTCTATTTTTTTCTTTTTACTCTTTCCGCCCTGTGGGCACTAAGAGGGCCTCTTATAGCAGGCCCATTATGGGTTCGGCCAGGCCCACAATGGGGCGACCTGGTGGTGAGGGACGGGGCCCGTCATATCCGAACGGACCACCCCAGAAAAATTCCTGGAGATTTCTTGACCCGTCTGAGATTCGTTCCCGGGTCCCCCAGAGCGGTAGGTTGCCATCTTGGCCACTCGGCCATCCGGCCGTCTAGAGTCTATATCCACCATGGGCAAATGCGGCTCTTTTTGAGTTACATGCGGCTCTTGCTTAAAGTGTTAATTTCTGCTTTTTATTATTATTTTTACAATTTTATTTCCACAATTTTGTCAAAATATGTTTCTTAAAAAAATTCAATATTTGTTTTATATAATATTTACAGTACAAAATAAAAAAACGTACATAACTGCGGCTCCCATGCATTTTGCAAAACCTACATTTCGGCTCCCACTGACCTCTTGCTTGCCCACCCCTGTCTATACTAATGAATGTAGGCTACGACCAGGGTCTTAGAATATACTGTAATCTAATATCTAAGACCTTGGGCCACGACCGAGAAAAGCTACGCTTTGTGAATACCCCTACAGATGGCGTTTGTGACATTTAAAAATGGCTGCTATTGGATTTGCAGACGAACTTGTTAGAGATTATTTGTTGTATCGCGGTTTTCTTGGTGCTCTCAAGGCTTTTGATGCCGAACTGAAAACGGATAAAGATCGTGGGTTTCGTGTAAGTCTGATAAAGTAAAAATTCAATTATATTAAATGTAGTAGAAATGATATTAACTCCACTTTATATAGTGTGATGTCATTGGTTCTGTTGGTAAAAATGAAAGTGATGTGTGTTGATGAAAACTATGATATTTGCAATAGATCGCTGGAGTATGGTTTATCAAATTGTCAAGAGAAATATTTCTTTTTTCTGAAATTGATGTGCATATGGAATATCCTCTTTCAGAAGATCGTTGATTATGGTAAAAAGAAATGACTTACTTATTAATTATATCAGTAAATTGGCTTAAATAACAAAAATTGTAAAATTGGGTGGAAACTTTTGGTCATTTAAGATATGTTTATTCAGTTAAATAGATTATTAGCAGTAAACTGGCCCTATTTACACATCATTTTGGTTTATACATTTGAAGTTTAATATCTATTAGTCAGCTGTGAAAGTTTAAGACTTATCTTTGCTCAAATCAAAGATAAGTCTTAAACTTTCACAGTATTTTTCTCCAAAATTAAAGAGGATTTTTTAAGATTCTATAGACATGCAATTATACAAGGAATAAAATTGTATATGCTTTAGATCAAAATGTAAAATTGAAAATTAACAGAATCAAAGCTTCTATAGTAATCATTTAAAATATAAAAGTAAAATAATTATAATTTTTATATAAATAAGTTGAAATTAGTGCTAATTATCATAAACAAATACATAATGACACATTGGAGGCTAAACATCGTGTAGTTACTATTGTTAGTAATAAAGAACAAAAAGAATATTTTTTATAACTCAATCAGTCACATACAACCTTGTACATCAGCAAAATGTTTATTAAACTAACATTTTCACAAGTTGTAGGTCAGGTTTGCTTTTTAAAAAACTTTAACAATTTAGAAAAATTTAATGAAAAATAGCAAAATAAACTTTGGAATGTCAAACAATGTTTAAAACACAAAATATAAAAAATAAATAGTTTAAAATGATGTGCAAAAAATACTAAAACAAAAACAACAAAAAAGAAACTGGTAACAAAAAACATTTTTTCTGCTGTACAATGTTGTATATAGTTGAGCAAGGTTCTTGACATCAGGAAATTTGAGGGATTGGATGAAATACATAAGTTGTATATGGTTGATTGAGTGATTTACTGAAGCAGTTATTTTATGAATTATCTTTTTATAATGAATTATTGCAAATTGACTATTTCATAATTACTTTTCAAATTCATTTATTGTCTTAAGAAGTATTTGATTTTACTCATTGTTTTAGAATTGAATCTTATGTTAAGTCTGAAGAAGCATATTAAATTTTGACAAAAACAATTGTGTTCATATTAAACATTTTTTTAAAACTTTTATAATATTGTTATTATATTAATTTTATTATAATTTTATAGTACAACATTGGGACAGATGATCAGTTTCCAACGAGAATTCAGTAAAGTATATCATAATAAAAGGCAAACATATTGTTTATTTGACACTTGAGATGTAAAATGATCAGAGAAATAACATTTACACATGTTCACACATGTCTACTGAAAATTGTTTATTACAGTTGGCAAAAATATGTGGATGGAACCATTAGATTTATTGAATGATATTTGAATGGGAATTCAAATAATAAATTGTAATGAAGAGTATTAATTATTCATTTATATCATTAAGTTACACAATTTGTTCGGAAGCAATTGTTTTTATTTCTGTAACTTGTGGTTTATTTATTATAATACAGATAAAATTGAATTTTTTTTTATTTATTTATTTTTTGTTTATCTCAGTTTAAATTTAATACTAACTTTTTTCATGGGTTTGTAGTTTGTTTTGATCATTCTATCATTCTATAGATTTATTTATTTTTTATAATTGTATTAACGTCACTATTATTTTCAAACTAGATGTGCTTTCCAGCAGAACATTAGAGCTGCAGAAGCAACCTACTTTCAGTTAACTTTGATCCACTGTATCATATAAACTAATGCAAATTGACACATCTATATATAAGTTCAAAATTGTTTATAATTACTTTCTGTATCAGTACTGATACAGAATGTAAATTACATATATCTACATACTGATACAGAATGTAAATTGCATATATCTACTCAAAAATTTCATAGTCATATGTAATTTTTGAGTACCCTGTACATTGAGTATTTTTACTTCTTATCTTCATTATTTTTTACCTTAAGAATTTATATTATAGTATTATTGCATATGATAATATAGTTAAAAATTTGTCTGTATGTGAATAATTTCTGCTTCAAGAACTTATGAAATATAAATATTCTTGAATTAGTAAAGCATATGAACAATTTATGCATATAATTATTAAACAAATAAGTAATAATACAATTTACAAAATTTTTTACTAGAAAAAAACTAGGCCTATTATATGATTTCACAAGCAGTCAATTTTTTAACTTTTTATTAAAGAAAAAAAATTAAATTGAAAAATTTTATTTGATATTATGTAACAGCTACAGTAATGCTTTCAAGTAGTTTCAATTTATTTTTACAGGATTAATGTATATAATTTTAAATGTAAAAAACATATGGACAGTATGTAACTAATAAAGATTTTAAAAATCCATTATATGAATAAAGTACAAATTACATTTCTAAAGAGTAAATTTTGTATAAAGATGTAATATATAAAATAGTTGGAAAAATTATATTTTGTTTTCTCTCTTCCATAAAAAATAATATAAAACTTTTTAAAAATTAATTATTTGTAATTTATTTAGGCAGATAGAATAGTGGAACATCTTACTTCTTGTATCAGTAGCCTGGACCTGAGTGCCTTGCGAGAAGCATGGAGTCACTTAGATTTAAGAATTTTCTCAAGACTTGAACATTCATTCCTTTCCTCAGCCAAAAAATTGGAAACTGCATTGTTAAGAATGTATGTAGTAACTTGCATCACAAGTGGTCGGCAGGATAAACTCAGAGAGTTTTTTGAAAAAATGACTCCAGAACTTCAAGGGCAAGCAGAATGGAAAGATTGGTTTGGTAAATTATTATAAATAAGAATTTTATTTGTATATCTTTATTTAACACATATTTATGATATAATGTGTAATACCTTTTATTAATTTGTTTTTATATTAACAACATTGTAATAAGTAATTTACTATTGATTTGTTATTAATACAGCATTATTGTTTTTGAAGTCTCCAGAAGATAATCCAACATTCCAGTTATATTTTACTCGTCAATGGCAGGATACAATGTTAGTTTCTTTGCAGAATTTTCTCAGTGTGATCTTTCAAAGCATGAGTATGTGTTTTTTGTAAATATATATTACTAATAATATTGTACTGTAGTTTGAAAGTTAATTTTTAAAGTCTAATATCAATTAAAATATTCTGATTTATTAAATATTGGGCCAAGCAGCTAAAGCATATGCCAGTCACTCTGAGAGACCCAATTTCAAGTATTGATTAAATTCTCAAATTTTTCCTGGATATGTCATGCTCTCTCTCACCATCTAGCAATTATGTTGTGAATGTAGCCAAGTAATTGATGGGAATAAAAAATTTATTCCCATCAATAAAAAATTTATAGAGCACAAATAATTTATTGTAATAGAATAGATGACATTGGAATTTATAAACAATCGCTGAACTTACTAAATTATTTTTCATGAATTTAATTTAACGTTAATTAAAATTGAAGTGAAATTTGAACGGAAACTTTTACAAACCAATTGGATATTTTACCAATTATGTTATCCAAATTCTTTTGAGACAAATTCTTTTATCTGTGTTTATACAGTACTCTGAAAGTTTTTCCATTAATCCTAGTCTCCAGTGTGCACTGAAATATTAATCTTAGGGAGCCAAGTTGAATGAAAAAAATTTTTAATGCAAATTCAATGAAATCCCACCTTATATGACTGCTGATTCACAAGTAATATAGAAGTAGAACACACAACACAATATAAATAAAACATAAATTTTAATAAAGAGAATATTTTTGGAAATTTATTACTGTTTCTTTTTTTTTCTTTGGGGTTGCCAGGACCCTTCTAGATGCACCACTGCTAGGCTCACAAATATTTTAAGTATTTTATCATTTTACAGTGATAGATTTAAAATAAAAATAAGCAGCATAAATTAGTTCTGAAGATTTCTAATAAGCCATTTGATTAAATAAATTTTAATTTTTTCAAAATGAAAGTTGTTATATAACAATTATAACTAATATAACTTATCATTTTTGTTTGATAGTAAGACCATACAGATTTTTTCATTTTAAACTAATAAACTCATTTAGAGTATTTTATTTTAAATTTAATGCAAAAATAAGGCTTTTCATTCTGAAATTACTGTAATCATTGTTCACTTTCATAATATTCTAAGAAACTTTTGTAATCATTGCAAATAAAATACATACTTTGATGCATTGTAAACACACAATAGTATATTAGCATATACCTTGCATTGTTATAATGCACTAGAATTAATTTACAATTCAAGTATCAACTTTCCAAATAGGTTATTAAATGTCTGTGTTGAACAGTTTTGGTCTCTGGGGCAAACCTCATACCTGGAGCTCCTAATTCAACATTAATTACAAAAGAATTCTATGGGCTCTTTTTGGCACTCTTGAGATAAGTGGTCTGGGTGAGCGCACACCTTTGTCCCCTTAGTTACACCACTGAATTGTTAATATTCTTGTAGCAAATATAAAACAGTTTTAAATGATACTATATAGACTTATAAATTCATTACAATATAATTTTTATAATTATTTAATATTATTTGTGGACTAAACTCCTGATTAAAATGAACTTTTTCATAGGAAGAAAAGCAGTTTTAATAGACAGGTTTCAAAATTAGAAATTATGATCTTATACTGTTAAGTATGAAGATAAAAATGAGAGTTAAGCATAAATCTGTAATTTTCAAATGATAAAAGTCTTAAAAAAATATCTTGTAAGACTAACATTACAGGAGGAATGATATGTTAAATTTTCTTACAATGTCTTGTATAATTCACATAAAATTCAACTAAATACAATAAACAAATTTAATAACTCTACTTAATTGGATGTTGTTGCTTTACAGAACACCAGTAACAATCTTTGTAAATCTATTAGGTTGTTCGGAAAGTAATTTCATTTTTTTTTACCACTAGACAGACTAGTCGTATTTTTCCCACCATTTTTATTTTAAACCGTATTATCATTATATATTCTGACAGCCAGCATTTTAAGGCTTATTTGTAAAAAATTTTGTTTGATTCTGTGCAATTGTTTATTTTTTGTATCCCATCAAATATGGAAGATTGAAAGCAGCATTTTTGGCATATATTGCTCTTTTATTACCAAAAAGGTAAGAATACTGTTTAAGTGAGAAAAAAAAACTGCTAGACATGTATGGGGAAGATGTATTGACAGAATGACAGTGCTAAAACTGGTTTACAAAATTTTGTTCTGGCAATTTCAATATTGAAGATGCACCACGTTCTGGATGGCCAGTTGAAGCCAATGAAAACAAAATAAAAGGTACTGATTGAAGCAAACTGCCGAATAACAACACGTGAAATCACTAAGAGATAAAATTTGTCAAATTGAACTGTTTATGATTACTTGAAACAAATTGGTTTCATTTCACAGCTTGATATATGAGTTCCACATGTTCTTAAGGAGAGATGCTATCTTTGGTGGATTTTAAGGAAATTTTTTTTTGGAGCTTTTACCAGACAATTTAACAATTGATTTGAAAGTGTACTGCCATCGAGTAAACAAATTGAGTAATATTATCAAACAGAAAAGGCAGCCAGAGTTGATTAACAAAACAGGTGTAGTGTTTTATCACGATGATGTCAAATTGTCAGAAACTGTTATAACTTAGATGGGATGTGCTATCACACCAACCATACTCTCCAGATTGAGCACACTCAGATTATTACTTGTTGCGGTCTATACAATTTTTTTTAACTGTAATACATTTACTTGAAATGGCAATGTCAAAAATCACTTGGATCAGTTTTCTGTAAACAATGATCAAAACTTTTATGAATGTGAAATCATGCTACTACCAGAAATGATGACAACAAATATTTGACCAAAATGGTCAATAAATAATTCAACAAAATATTTATTTATTATAAAAATATTATGTTTTTTTCCATGGAAAAAAATGAAATTACTTTTCGAACAACCCAATAGTAATGAATTTAATAAAATTTTCAGAAAACTTTATACACACATTTTTGATCACAACTGGATCTTCTTCAGGTTTATCAACATTCTAAAATTAAAATGCATTGAAGAACAAGATATAAATTTTAAAAAAAATTACATAACTTTAAAACTTGACAAACAAAGTAAAAATATTATGCAAATAAAGAGATGTTTGATAACTTATTTTTAAATAAAATTATCAAGCATGTCTTTGTTTGTGTAATATTTTTACTTTATTTGTCGCATTTAAAAATTGTTATCTAATATTTTAAAAATTTATATATCTTGTTTTTCAATGTGTTCTGATTTTGGAACAAAGAAGATCCAGTTGTGATCAAAAATGTTTGTCTAAAGTTTTTCAAAAATGTTTTTAAATTCATTACTCAATTTATGAAGGTTGTTAGTGGTGTCTGTGAAGTAATTATATATTTATATATTGTTATACATTATTTGATTATTCTTATGTCTTATGATTATTTGTTATTTAGTATATTGTATAGATATACAACATAATAGATAATATGTAGATTTTATGGAAAAGAACTAGCACAGAATATTTGGATCATAGAACTTGCAAGATATAAAATTTGTGAAAATTGTGGATTGAGATCATTTTCTGTCATTATTTTTCCAGATGTTTCAAAATTAACTAAATGTTAAAAATTGACAAAATTATTTTACATGACTAACTATTTAACTTTTTGTAAAAATAAAAATATTTTCATCTACAACACTACACTCAGCAAAGACTTAATTAATAAACACACTTCACCAAGCCTCTTAATTTGCTGAGATAATTTATTTCACTACAAACTGACATTTTCAACCTATTCTATTCTTGAATAAGTTGAAAACATTCATTTGTAGTGAAATAAATTATCTCAGCAAATTAAGAGGCTTGGTGAAGAGTATTTATTAAAATTTTTTCTTTCTCAATTGTTGCAGAATTATTTCTCAGAAAGAAAATGTAAAATAATATGTAATGTTTTTTTTAATGTTTGAAAATAATTTTTATATTCTTATATTCTACTTGTACTTCTACATTTCATGCAAAGGACAATTTACTTTGTATTTAAACTGTACAACATTCTGTTGTATATTTTCAAGAATAGTACAAATTTTATAAAATTTCTATTATTTCATTATTCATTTTATTGATATTAAAATATAAATCAATTTATTATAGAAGTATTTACAACATTAAAATTATGTATTTTTACAGTGTTGCCTACATTGTTAAGTTATGAAGAAGAACTCTTGCGTCTCAGTTCCCTCCAGGAAGAAAATGAAAATCTTCATCAAAAGGTTAGCTATAATAATTAACATTTATAAAAGTTATTTTTTGATATTTTAAAGAGTATCTTTGAATTAAGTTAATTTTTTTATTTTACAAAAACATCATTAAATCATTCCATATTAGAATAAAACAGGATGCTCTTGAATAAAATGAAGCCTTAGAATTTTGTTTTATTTGAAAAAGTGTATATTGTTCAAATTAATGTTTTAAAAATCATCTTTGAAAGTAGTTATTTTAAATAAAAAATTAAACATTTTTAATGATTTCAAATCAAAATCAAATCCTTGTTAAGTTATTTATAATAAAAAATCACAGGATTTAAAACCATAAATATGTAAAAAGAAATTACTAATAGGACTACAGTTATTTAATCAGTGTAATAGTTACACTGGGTCAAAGAAGTTTACAATAAGTGTTTATTGATTGTGTGATGAATTAAAAATATGCTGTTAAGACTACAATGCTAACAAATTTTTATTGTGTTATTTTCACTTTATGCTACAAGTACAGTACATGTACATATTTTTAGTATTAATTAAATATAGAAAAATAATTTTAATATTTGAAATATGTGAACAGTTTGCAATGCAAAACAATTTGCAAATGCCATTAGAAAAATTTTTGTGAACTGTAAATTAATAATGACTGTAGGCTTCTTTGGCTACAATAACTGCCTTTAATCTATATAGAACACTTTAACTAGTTTTTGTAGTGTTACAGAGGCATTTTTTCCCATTGTAACCTTAGTGCCATTTGAAAATCATTTTTGTTTTTCCACGATTTTGCAGGAATATTCATATCCATATATTCCATAAACACTCAATCAATCTCAAATCAGGAGAATTTATGGGCCATTCCATCACCATAATTTTTTTGATAAAAAGTCTTTAGCAACATTGGATGTATGTTTTAGATTATTGTCTTTCTGAAAAATATAACATTTTCAAAGACCCGTTTTGGATGTGGATTGAAATAAATTGGCATCTAGTATATATCTATAAGCAACAGCATTTATTGTAGAGATGATAAATTTAAAATAGCTAAAAAAACTACTGTAAGAGAAGTAGCTCCACTTCTTTTCATAAGTCAGTGTCAGGTTTAAGAAGAAGATTTGAACTTCAATAGGTTAAAGTTGTGCTGAAAAAGTACTAAAAAACAACATGTTAAATGTTGGTTTTTAAGTTCCACATCATTACAGAGACTCTACCACTTTTTACTGTGGGATTTAAATAACATGTTTTCAAGGCTGGTCCTACTGGTAACACTCAAGTTTTTCTTCTTTGTCCAAATAATTCACATTTTGATTCATCAGACTAAATAATCAATTTCTAAAATTCCAATCTTTTATTGACATCTTTCTCAGCAAACTTCAATTTCTCATTTGTATGATTAGGAGTCAATCAATTTCTGATTATTTGAATTGAATGATCTTTTTTTTCATGGCCAAACACATCATATTTAATTTCTCTTTCAGTTTTCTTAGCATCTTCATTTGCTTGCTCTTACAATCAAACCTGCCTTCTTAAGTAGTTGTCATCTGCTTTCTTCATCTCATCTTTAATTATCAACAAATCCACTTTCTTGAATTTCTTTACAATTTTTAAAACTCCTTCAGCAGATAAATTATGTTGTTTAGCAACTGCACAAAATGATTGCAATTGTTCAAAACTTTTCACAACTTTCATTCTCTGGACAAGAGATAATTCATTCTGGGGAGTCATTGTTACTTTACACAATCTCTAATGATGTTTTACATATATACTATAGTTTACATATGTGAGATTAGCAGAGGGTCACGGGTAAATTCAAATGACCACTTATCCTGCACTAGATCGCGAGATTCAATCTCCTTGTCAGTGGATGACTTCCAAAGATTTTAATATATACTAGGAGCTTGTGAGATCCCCTGGAAGTTGTTTTCCTGACACCAGTTAATCTATTTAATACGTAGATTAACATGCATAGATAAGGAATTTCGAGTGGAAGGGACGTAAGTACATGGAGTGAACATAGGTGTGGATTTCAATCATTAAAGAGACCATATTTTTAAAATAACAGAACTAAATATTTAATGAAACAAAATATAACTATGATTACAAATACAAAGCTTCCTAACATGTGAGAGAGAGAGATTACAAATGTTTGAAGGGTATACTACCTTACAGGTTCTCAAATATCTTGTCTTTGATGATGTCTCATCTTAGGGATTTCAAGCAAAGATCGTTGTCATCTTTGTAGATAAGAACATTGACGACACTTAGGTAATGAGAGTTTTTCTTATAGAGACAATGACAGACTCTTCTAGGGTTCGAGGTTTTGGCTCTGTATTTTCTACTGGAATCTTATTACATCAGGAAATTTTGGCTATGGCTCCTGACTATGGGCATTGGCTGTAGGAGACTCAACTGGCATACGTCCTCTTACATCAAGAGATTTTGGTGCACTCTGAATCTGGATGTGGTCTTGGAGACCCACATGGAATATGAGAGATTTTGGCGCACTCCCCGAACAATGGGAAAGAATCTCATTTTTCGTTGATCTCATCCACTTAGTGTGTAGAATTTTTCCACATGAACATGATGAGTGGAGAAATTCAGAGGGGTTGACTGTCAGTTTGGTGATTAAATTTTTAAAGATAAGGGAAAAAGAAAAAGGATGTTCAATTTCCGTTGGTGAGGAAGTTTGGGTTAACGGCTTCCCTTTTTCTTGTGAAAATAAAGTTTTTCTTTCAAAACTAAAATATTACTTTTGATATTCTTATTTTGGTTAAAATTGATTTAAATAAAAAGGAGAGTATTCAAATTCTGACACATGTCAATGTAGACACAATATTCTGTTGTTTTTTTGTTTTTAGTTTTTTGGAGTGTCAACAAAGTTTTTTGGTTTGTAATGTTTTTTCAATTAGAAAAATTCAAAAAAGTTAAAAAATATAAAATGGCAAATAAAAACATAAATCTGTACATGTACTCTTAGTGTAAAGTGTAAATTATATAATAAAAATTTGTTAGCATTGTAGTCTTAACAGCACATTTTTAATTCATCACACATTCAATAAACACCTACTGTCAACTTAAGTTTTTGACCAAGTGCATTAATTATCTGTTATAATTAGACTTATGGTTTAATAACAAAGTACTTCACAGATTAAATACTTTGAGAAATATTTTTTAGCAATAAAGCAGCAATACCCTAGGAAACAATTTATTAATTTTTGCCATCAATTAAGGCAAGCTATTATTATTTTTAAAAAATAATCTCCATTTTTCTTAAGAAGCAAAATTTTCTCAAGCAGGACATCTGACAATCTGTTATGCCTTGAATTTCAATTAATCCTGCAATACTGAATAATTTTTTTATTGGAGTAAAAGATGGAATTTTATGTTAGATCTTATTTTTTATAAGATCTAACATAAAATTCTATCTTTTACTCCAATATAGCNGGGTTCGCTAACAGAAAATTTTTCCTTAACAATTATTTTTGCTCAAATGATGCATTAGCAACATTAGCGCAAAAACTGACCTTAAGATACCCATATAAATAAAAAAAATATATATTACTGATGATAAAACTGACATAACTACACGGTAAGTCACAAACACCGACAAACAAAATAGAAGTTTTGGTTAGAAATAAATAAAATATTTTTTCTTGCGATATATCTAATAATAGACATATGTCATTGTCTCTCGAAATACAATATCTTTTTTATTTCGCTGTCGATAGCCCGACATGTGTTCCGCAGCCATCTTCTATTTTCTTGCGTGCGCTGGATTGTGGGATCTCTCTTATGACTGGATCTCGTTTCGAGAACTCTCTTAAGTCGATTGCGATTGAACTTTCTTTAGTAGTATTACAGAGTATAATACGTATATATTTTTATTATAATACAGGCATACCTCGACTTACGTCGTTTCGAGTTACGTCGTTCCCGATTATACGTCGCTTGTTAAAAAAGTATATGGAAAAATAAAAATCAAGTTTAAGTCATTTTATTTGACTTTACGTCTGTCCGCCACAAATATTGAAGTCGTAATATCACTAGATAAACGTTTAAAGCACATAAAATCATATTAAAATATATACAAGTATGTACTGTATTTACAGTACACGCATTCGTAAATTTAGATTATTTTTTTTGTACTATATTAAAAACTAAAATTTATTTGTTTGTAAGCTTAAAATAGATTTTTATTAACCATATATTATTTAAAATGCTTTCCTAGTGATAAGTAGATTCGGAGACAGGTAAATTCGACTTACGTCGTTTTTCGACTTACGTCGTTTTCCTGGAACCAATTACCAACGTAAGGCGAGGTATACCTGTATTTAAATATTTAATATATTTTTTAAAAGAAACAAAACTACTGAGAAATGTTACATGTGTTTAAGAAGGTTCGGAAAACTTTGAAAATATTAACAACGGGTTCGGCCAGAATATCACCACTGTATATATATATATATATATATATTAATTATCAGCTATATTGTCTGTTTGAATACTCTGCATTGAGAAGCTTGAGAATTAAGATAATTGTTTGCTTTACTATCATCTCTAGCACTTTTTTTTAAAATTTTAATGTTAACTTTTATGCTGTGTCATGAAAGAAATGAAATGATTTAAAATTAAAATTATAAATCTTTGGGTAATATTGATTTTAAATTAAACTATACATTTCTAAATTCAACATTTATAAAAGTGGTGAGTTCTTCATTGAGTCCTTCCATTGAATAATCTGATGTCATATTTTGTAGAAAAAAGAAATACTTGCACAATCATTCAGTTGCATGTTTTACCATATGCATATCTTTCATTAATCTGTCAGCTATTACAGTATCTACAGCAAGAGTGAACTGATAGTTCCTACAGACAAAACTGTTTGATTGAATCCACCATGTTGGTTTGTTGAATTCTCACCTATCTGTTAAACTGTTGAGACCATTGAGCTCTATGGTAAACTATGCTGACATCATGGCCTCAATGGAGAACTCAACAGTCCATATATAAATGTCATTTTCTTATCATTGAGTCAATCATTGAATATAGAAATACTGATAATTATAAATCACTGACAGATTTTAATTTGTGAATTTTAATTGTATGACTTAAATTCACACCCATCTTTACTCCAAATATCTATTTACAACTCTCACTTTTATACCACAAAATCAATAATACATTATAACCTTCAAATTTGCAGAGTTAAGTTATGCAAAATTGTTGCAAATATGGCCAATTTAAAAGAAAGGAATAATATATTAAAAAAATAAAGCTAGAGGATTGGTAAAATATATAGTATTAGAAAACAAATCTGCATTTTTAAATCTTTGTTTTCTTAATATTTTCTATATAGATTATTTTTGAAGGAAGTGTGAACAACCACAGTTGCTTAATTTTCTCTTGCAAATGATTTAGCACTTTAATTTTGTTTCTAAGGGACATCACCTTCTTTCATCTATTCGTAAAGTATCAAACAACTAGTGTTTTGTTAGGATGACACAACATTTACAATCCACATAAGTGCACATGCTAAAATAATGCAAGAAACTGTGGGATACTATCAAATCCGCTAATCCAGTGTAGAAGTCATTGAATTGCAGAAGAATACATTAAAAAAATTGTCATTTCATTTTCTCAAATTAAAAAAATAGTTCATCTCTGTTCATTATGTTTATTGTTTTTCTTAATCCTTCTTTGAATAAGTAAATGTCAGGTTTACAAATGTGAAAAATAGTTGCAAATACCTAGCCAAAACTATATGAAATGCATGAATGAAGAATGTGTGAATATGGAGATTCTGTTACATTAAATTATTGCATCACAAAAAATTCAACTATCTGTTTCAAATGATTAAACACTTACTAAACTTATGTAGCTAATTTATCTATACTATATAAAATCATTTATGCATTTTCTCTTATGAAATTTTTTAAATAAATAAGCTTGTTAATTTCTATATTTTCTTAAACACTAAAAAAGTTGGAAAATTATTCAAAAAAAGAAATATGCATAATGTAATTTTATAAAAAAATCTTCTTGATTTGTTGAATTGAAATGTCTGTGATGCTGTTTGTCTGTGTTCTTAAAATCATAGCAATATTTTTTTATTAAATTAATTATATTTGAATTCATTTCAGATTGGTACTTTTGAAAAACAGGAAGGACAAAAGCAGATTGATAGTTCCATTAATAATTTTCATGAAACTCCAGCACCTACTGAATTAATGGATGATTTTTATGTGATTGCACAGTAAGTAATGTATTTTTTTTTAACAATTTAAATATCAAATATCATAAGACTTTTAAAATTCTATCATAGCATCTTGTACTAAATGATTATAATTTAAACTATACTTGTTCAGGACTGTACAATGAAATTGAAAATGGAAACTCAATAAAATTTGAGAGTCAACAAATTGTTTGGACGATAATTACACAACTTTAAAACTTTAAATTCCAATAAATAACTTTAATAGACAGATTTAAGGTTCTTAAAGGTGTGTAATTATCATTTATACATATCCAGTTTTGAGTAGAAGTTAAAACACATTTAAATTGTTTAGAAAAAATTATTGCAAAAAACATTTAGAAAAAATATTGTGCTAGGATAATGCCAATCCTATCAGTTTGACATTTAAAATTGAACAAATGAATCATAAACCTTAACAAATGAAATGTTAACTAATGTTTTTCTATATGAGATCAGAAAGATTTTCTGTAATGTCAATGAATAGGCAGTGTAATTTAGGGACCAAATGAAAATTTCTTTTATAAATGTTTTTGGTTATAATCTATTGTTCATGTGTAAAGTTTACAAATAGAATAGAATGAATTTGAATAATTTTTTAAAATGAAAATTCTTTAGAGCAAAAATTTTGATGAAATAATTGAAATGAACATTATTTATAAACTGGAATAATTTTTAATAAAGTTAAAGTAATTTCACTTATTAGGAGAATATTTACATTTTTAAAATATTTTTTGAGAAAAAAAAAGAAAAGTTAAAAATATTGCAAAATCATATCCATATTTATTGAGATTGCATGCATAATACATGTTATAACATTGTATTAAACAACTAAAAATGTATGTTTGTTCTGAAATCCTAGTTGAGGCAGTAAGCTTTATTTCTCTAATTAAAAGTAGTTTATTTAAAGAACTTCAGTCAAATATTTTTAATGCAAACATCTTAGCAGAATTGTTGTTTATAATGATGCCTTTAGACATATGATGATCATTCTTGATTATTGTATTTATAGATCTATTATAATTGAAAATATTTTAAGAAATGTTTTAACTCAAGTGGTTAGAAACATTTTATTTTTAGCCACTGATTTCAGCTGTCTGTGTATTTAGATTATACTGTTATGGTGCATTTGTGGATTTTAATGGTTTTTTTTTTCTATTGTTAAATCTCAAAATTTTTTCTGTATTGTCAGTCATGTTTGCTAAAAGCACATGAATTGTCAATTATGTTGTTCTCAATGTTACTGCTATTTAAATGGATTAGAAATTGAAAGTGTAAAATAGTAAGTTTATTAGCAGAGCTTTACATATTGGAAGTAATAAGTTTTTGTATACCATTAAATTATGTTTATTATAGTATATAGCAGGGGTGGCCAACCTGCGGCTCGCGAGCCACATACGGCTCTTTGAAGGATTATTTGTGGCTCTCGATAAATGTACCCGAGTTCCCTTTTCATTTTTGTGTTATTACATTTTAAAAAATTATTATCGTTCCGTATGGTTTCAAAATGTCTTTTAAATTACTAACAACAAATATGAAAGATTAAGTGCAACGTTGTAACAAATTTCATTTCCGTCCAAGTTAAGAATGATATGACTCATGGAAAACTGCGCGAACAAACATAAACAGTGGCGTAATCGTCCATTATCGACCGACTCCAGACCAATTTTGAATTTGTAAACTGTCATTGCAATGGACAGCTGACATTGTCCTCTGGAAGAAACAATTTGTATCACTCTTGCTATGGATATAATTTGTAATCTGAAATTTTTTGCATACCTTTTTAATACGTATTTAATTGCGGCTCGTGAAAAATTTCAAATTTTGAAAAATGGCTCGGACTATCAAGGAGCTTGGCCACCCTGAGTATATAGTATAGTATCCAATAAGACTATCAACAAGGAGTATTATTGTAATAAGTGTTGCTTTCAGAATAATCAAAACTTGCTTGAAATTTTGTCTCAGTGAGAGTTGTATTGCTGAAATGTCATTCTGTCCATAGCAAAATGATCTGTCATTCAAGTAACTAAATAACAACTCCATGATAAATAACTATAAATAATCATCATCAACTTTTATCAAAAAGTTAGTTAGTTAATAAAATATATAAATCAGTTTCTTATAAAGGTTAATTATTTGTAAATTCATTATTTTTCATAATTGCAAATTTTAAATTTGTGATTCATTGTATAATAGATCACGTTGTGTAATAGATCACAAATTTAATAATATCACGATGATCCTTCAGTATTGCTTACAGTATTGTATATACAGTATTTAGATTATATCATTACCAATGGCAGTGAGTTTTGAATTAAATTCTTTCACATGAACAAATGATCAAATATTTGGTAATTTTGCCTCTGTGGAAGTATGTATTTCAAATATTTGTTAAGTTTCCATCTTGTTCAATTTTGTTGTTGAAGTAATTATCCTCTATATTCATAAATAATATCTACACTAGGTATTCTGAACAGGATGGAAATAAAAGTACAGTAAAAGTGTGTAGTTTCAGTATAGGACAAGTGTTGCCAGATCATTGAAAATGCCAGATTACTGGCTGTATTTGTATTTTCACAAAATTCCAGGCGTGATCAGAACATTACAGACATTGCTGCATTGCTGTACATTTAGTACTAGTGCATGCTGATTTTGCTTTCAACTTGTTTAGATATTTTCTTTAATCAGGCTGAAGATAATACAATGCATGACTATACTGTATTAAGATTGATTGAAAAAACCTGAAAAAATGTTAATGAACACATTATTTCACAAAAAATATTCACAATGCATATAATATTGATTTTCTAAACATGTACTGCATACATATGATTCACAAAAGTTATACATTCATGGAATACTAGTATGCCTGATTATAATCACACATTTCAGATCAGCTATTTTTTGTCTGTATTACCAGATGTTCCAGATTATCAAGTGTCAGATTAACAAACTTCTATGTAAAGAGAGTAACTTTTTCTTATTATAATAGATTTCATTTTAAATTAACTTTTAAGTAATAAGAACAGAATATAGTAAAGAAAACTATTGAAGATAAATAAATAAAATTATGTTAAATGTATTAAATCAGTGATAAAAATTGGAAATTTAATGAAGTTATAGAATATGGATAGCATATTAATAAAAATTATTATTGTGATCTCAGAACTTAGGATTACAATAATTGTATGTATTCCATTAAGAATGATATATAGCAAGCTTTCTATCATGTTATATATCTTGATTAAAATGTATTTTTATTATTTTTAATTATCCTATAGTTATATGTATAAAATATCATCCTTAGTGTTAGTAAATATATGAAAAGCAAAAGAAATAATTATCCATCTGCAAACATTTTATTGCTTTGATTATAAACACTACTTGCAAAAGAAATTCATGTAAACTTTATAAAATTTTTATAGTATTAAAAAATATACATACAGCAATTATTTAATATCTGACTTTACTGATAAACACAGTTTATCATAATTTCTTTTGACATATCAATATTAAATATAATTAGCAATCTTCTAAGCTAATCAAAGTTAATCTAAATTCATTGTTGTTTTAATCTGATTTTATATAAAACTCTACTTCCTTTGATTTCTATCAAATAATATTTAGAAAGCAATAGCTCATTCAGTTTATTACAAGTACAGTAAGATCCCGCTAAATGTGGGGATGTGTTCCTAGACAACAAACTGCTAAGAGAAATAGCGTTAAATGAGGTCATTTTAACGTAGAGTAAATAGGGATAGGGGAACATGCAACCAAAAATAAACAAATTTTACTGTAATTTTAAGTTATTTTTATATTAATTTGTATAATAATATATGCTAAGTAACACATAAACATATGCACACAGAAATGTAAAGTTCATTTTTTGTGATAAAGGTCATAACTTTTCTGAAATTCTTGTTCTTTTGCAATAGAGGCGTGAAGTTTTATTTGTTGCTTTTTTCTTTCCTTAAGCAAATGTCGGTAGCAGAAGATTGCATCCAAAATGCCTCATTTTGCTTTTGCATTCCTTTCAAAATCTGGATCATTCACTACAATTTGATCAATGATTTCGATTATCTTACCAAACTTTTACTAAGGAAATCTATAGAGAAATTTTTTGGGTTCTTTGTTTTCAGAATATCTATTTTGCAGTTACACGTGGATTCCATGTTCTGCCAGTTCTTGAAGGTCATCATTGGTAAGGCTCTAACCAGAAACCTGCTGTAACTCCTCAATATCCTGCTTGTCTATCTCCTAGTCTTACTATATCGATTAGGTTGAGTTTGGTCAACCTAACGATACACCGATAGGCTCTTTTTGTTGAGAATTCTTGGATACCTTCTTCCACAATTTGTTTGTGAATTTATCAGTTAATTCTTGCCAAGTGAAGTTGATATTTCCTATGGCATCCATGATGTTATATTTTTTCCAAAATTGCATCAAACAAACATAGATTTAAAGAAATTACACCTTTTTGCCATCTTTTGCTAATTGGTTTGTGTTTGCAAATACAGTAATACCTCTACTTACGCTACTCTGACTTATGTGAACCCAGAGTTATATGATTTTCAAATCTCGTCGATTAGTCTTTTGTTTGAGTGCCATGAAACTCTTGATTACTCACTCACCCCACACTATTGTTCGGCTTACATGTTTGGACATGTCGCGCGGAATTGACATATAGCTACAATTTATTTTGTGTTATTTATTTCTGTGTTTGTTATATCTATGGAGACTTGAGATACTCTATTATGTCATCTAAATGAAGTAGAACTGATTCTTCTGCATCAAACAAGAAAAGAAAAACTTTATCTTTGGAATGTAAAGTTAACATTAACTTTACTAGACTTCGATACAAAAGTGAAAATTTGTGAATTGGCAAAGAAGTTTGATCTACCAGAATCAACGGTCAGAACAACTATAAAAGGTAAAGAAAAAGTTCTCAAAGCTGTAAAAAATGCTCAATCTTTAAATTCAAGCATCATTCATAAACGTCACAGTATTATCCCTGAGATGGAAACAATGTTAAAATTATGGTGTGATAATCAAGTAAATGTGAAAAATTGTATAATAATATAATTTGTTATACATATATATTATCTAAGATTTTATTAAACATTTTTTTTTAAATTATTGTTTTCTTTAGTCTCCAGACCCAATTAAAAGTTATTTGTATGTATTTATATGCGAAATTATACCCAACTTACGCGGTTATCACTTGGTCCGACCTATTGCATAAGTTGGAGGTATTACTGTAATCATATTATATACGAATCAATGAAATGCCATGATAATTTAAATTGGCATAAATTTTGAGCTTTTTTTTAAGGCTTCAAGTGGACCGTGTTATATCGAATTAGTGTTAAGCAGGGTCTTACTGTAATTTTATTTCTCTATATGCTGTGTCAATAACATTAACTTGAATATAAATTTTAAGGATGATCTGAAGCCTATGTGTCCTTACATTGTCTAACCATACAGATGACTATAAATGAACTTTATGTAACTCCTAGAGAAGTTATTACTCAGATATAAATTTTAAGTTAAATTTGATTGTTTTGAGTTGTTCTTATTATTTTGATTTACAGTAGAACCCCTCTAATCCGTCACCTTTGGGACTGGGGGTATGGTCGGAATGCAAAAAAGGTCGGATTATCAGAAAAAAAGTAAAATAAACAATCTTCCCCTTTGTCCAGTCTTTGTAGCACTGCTAATTTTTCATTTAATGAAAGAGTAACGTGTTTACGTTTCACTCCTGACATATTGAAAACACACACAAAACTGTACATATACACAAAACGTAAAACATATACTGTAACGAACACAGAAAAATGCCACGGATGGTGAGTAACCGACGAGTAGGGACAAGTTTCTCGACTCCGACCACGGTCGGATTAACCGGAGTGACGGACTAGCCGAGGGCGGACTAGAGGGGTTCTACTGTAATAATAATATAATATTATCATAATTTGAAAATTAGTTAAAATTTTTATTAACTAGTTTTATTTCTTTATTTCTAACTTGATGTTTTAAAGTTTTTTTTCCATTATATTGATTTTTGAGAATATAGAGTACATCACTGTAATTTCATTATAACTGATTTTTTAAAATAAACTGTNGTCGTGAAGTTTTATTTGTTGCTTTTTTCTTTCCTTAAGCAAATGTCGGTAGCAGAAGATTGCATCCAAAATGCCTCATTTTGCTTTTGCATTCCTTTCAAAATCTGGATCATTCACTACAATTTGATCAATGATTTCGATTATCTTACCAAACTTTTACTAAGGAAATCTATAGAGAAATTTTTTGGGTTCTTTGTTTTCAGAATATCTATTTTGCAGTTACACGTGGATTCCATGTTCTGCCAGTTCTTGAAGGTCATCATTGGTAAGGCTCTAACCAGAAACCTGCTGTAACTCCTCAATATCCTGCTTGTCTATCTCCTAGTCTTACTATATCGATTAGGTTGAGTTTGGTCAACCTAACGATACACCGATAGGCTCTTTTTGTTGAGAATTCTTGGATACCTTCTTCCACAATTTGTTTGTGAATTTATCAGTTAATTCTTGCCAAGTGAAGTTGATATTTCCTATGGCATCCATGATGTTATATTTTTTCCAAAATTGCATCAAACAAACATAGATTTAAAGAAATTACACCTTTTTGCCATCTTTTGCTAATTGGTTTGTGTTTGCAAATACAGTAATACCTCTACTTACGCTACTCTGACTTATGTGAACCCAGAGTTATATGATTTTCAAATCTCGTCGATTAGTCTTTTGTTTGAGTGCCATGAAACTCTTGATTACTCACTCACCCCACACTATTGTTCGGCTTACATGTTTGGACATGTCGCGCGGAATTGACATATAGCTACAATTTATTTTGTGTTATTTATTTCTGTGTTTGTTATATCTATGGAGACTTGAGATACTCTATTATGTCATCTAAATGAAGTAGAACTGATTCTTCTGCATCAAACAAGAAAAGAAAAACTTTATCTTTGGAATGTAAAGTTAACATTAACTTTACTAGACTTCGATACAAAAGTGAAAATTTGTGAATTGGCAAAGAAGTTTGATCTACCAGAATCAACGGTCAGAACAACTATAAAAGGTAAAGAAAAAGTTCTCAAAGCTGTAAAAAATGCTCAATCTTTAAATTCAAGCATCATTCATAAACGTCACAGTATTATCCCTGAGATGGAAACAATGTTAAAATTATGGTGTGATAATCAAGTAAATGTGAAAAATTGTATAATAATATAATTTGTTATACATATATATTATCTAAGATTTTATTAAACATTTTTTTTTAAATTATTGTTTTCTTTAGTCTCCAGACCCAATTAAAAGTTATTTGTATGTATTTATATGCGAAATTATACCCAACTTACGCGGTTATCACTTGGTCCGACCTATTGCATAAGTTGGAGGTATTACTGTAATCATATTATATACGAATCAATGAAATGCCATGATAATTTAAATTGGCATAAATTTTGAGCTTTTTTTTAAGGCTTCAAGTGGACCGTGTTATATCGAATTAGTGTTAAGCAGGGTCTTACTGTAATTTTATTTCTCTATATGCTGTGTCAATAACATTAACTTGAATATAAATTTTAAGGATGATCTGAAGCCTATGTGTCCTTACATTGTCTAACCATACAGATGACTATAAATGAACTTTATGTAACTCCTAGAGAAGTTATTACTCAGATATAAATTTTAAGTTAAATTTGATTGTTTTGAGTTGTTCTTATTATTTTGATTTACAGTAGAACCCCTCTAATCCGTCACCTTTGGGACTGGGGGTATGGTCGGAATGCAAAAAAGGTCGGATTATCAGAAAAAAAGTAAAATAAACAATCTTCCCCTTTGTCCAGTCTTTGTAGCACTGCTAATTTTTCATTTAATGAAAGAGTAACGTGTTTACGTTTCACTCCTGACATATTGAAAACACACACAAAACTGTACATATACACAAAACGTAAAACATATACTGTAACGAACACAGAAAAATGCCACGGATGGTGAGTAACCGACGAGTAGGGACAAGTTTCTCGACTCCGACCACGGTCGGATTAACCGGAGTGACGGACTAGCCGAGGGCGGACTAGAGGGGTTCTACTGTAATAATAATATAATATTATCATAATTTGAAAATTAGTTAAAATTTTTATTAACTAGTTTTATTTCTTTATTTCTAACTTGATGTTTTAAAGTTTTTTTTCCATTATATTGATTTTTGAGAATATAGAGTACATCACTGTAATTTCATTATAACTGATTTTTTAAAATAAACTGTTATTTAAATTCATACATTTATTTATTCAGAAAATTCATTATCATAATTAAAATTTTTAAATTTGCTTTACTTTTGAAAAGAAAAATTGTTAAAAATATGAAAAAAAAAACTTTTAATTACAGTGAAATCCCAGTTAACGAATGTCCTGGTTAACGACCAAATCGGTTAACGAACTTTTATTTTGCAAAAATTTTGTCTCGGATAACGAACGTAACGGTATTTTGTGTCAAATTTTAGTTGGTGTTAGGCATGCGCGAGTTAAGCATTGCTTTTCCGAGTGTTTGTGCTATACTTCTTTTTTCAGTTTTGTGATTTATATATTTAATCAATATGGCATCAAAGAAAGAAAAAAGTCATAGTGGCATTAGAAAACAACAACGCAATATAAACAACAATGCGCTATCGCATTTGAGAAAAATCTTGATTAAAAGAGTAAGACAATCAACTTCTTGTTCCTTACACAAAGAGTTTGTTTTTTGTTAAATTATGACAACGCAACACTTGGGCGATCTGACTAGGGGGAATGCCTTCCGGGAGGTGTTTTTAAGGGAAACTGGCCCCTATTTAGGGGTTACAGACGTGGAGAAATCCGGAAAACTCCACGTGGCCAGCCCGTCTGAGCGAGGTGCGAACCCACGAATGAACTCCCCGTGTTCAAGGTACGAAGACCACTTAGCCACTGGTAAGGTTTTTACCGAAAGAGACTTCGACTCGAAGAATCTTCCAATGAAGTGCTACCCATTATTTTTTTTAAAGGGATTCCCTTTCTAAGCATTAAGGTTCGTATATCTCCACTTTTCTTCCAGCAACTACAACAAACGAAGGTATGTACTGTACAGTGCTATTTTATTAAACAAAGTTTACATGTTTGTTGTTGTAATGATAGATACTACGTTTTCCTACATTTTCATCAAAGAAAATTATTGTATATTAAAAATAAAATGACAAAAATTTTGGAGACTAGAACGGATTAATTGCATTTGCATTAATTTCTATGGGAAAAATTGCTTCAGTTAACGAACGGAGTCGCGGAACGGATTAAGTTCGTTAACCGGGGTTCCACTGTATTACAATTTTTAATTGTAATGCATTTAATGTGGAACATTCTGATTTAAAGTTACAAATCTAATTTTAAATAATTCCATAGTAATTTCTTCCAATTCAGATTTAATTTTTGAGTGTTTATTGTCCTTAACACACACCTTTATTTGTTTAGAGTAGATGCAAATCCATTATTACAATTTTATATTAGAATACTGATGATAATGTATTTTATTTTATTGATATAAAATTATATCACAATCATCTGTAGTAGTTCTGATTTTAAATTATGAAAAATATTGATATAGGATACCAATACATTTTTTATATTTTTTCTTAAAATTATTCTATTTCAACATATTTACTTCAAATTATCTTTATTATTATAAAAACAAATTCTGAATTTTCCAATTTAATAGAGAACCTCCTGCAGAAAGTCAATCAAAATCAATTAAAACCCTCATTAAAAATATTAGTAGTGGTCTTCCTGCTTCACCCATATTGGGTAGACGGCATCAAAGTCAAAGTGAATTGAGAAAACAGACAACAGAAGAAACAATAGGTGAGGTTTTTGAGTTAAATTATGAAATCTGTATTAATTAATGAAAATGTATTTGATTTATTTAGGATCTCTTCCAAAATTGAAACAGAGATCACCTAGTATACCAAGTCCACAACCAATAGCATCAACATGTTTAACAACAAAAAAGAAAATGCAGATGGAACAAGAAGCAAAAAAGAAACTTCAAGCACAAACAGTATTTAGTTTACATGATTACATTATTTTCTATTATTATTTAAATTTAGAAATTTTATAATCTAGTAAATGTGATGCCTGCTTGTTGGGGTTTTTAATAACAAGATTGAAATCAAGATTCCAATCCAGCATATTTAATTAATAAATTATTTATTATATAACTTTTAGGAAATTTTGAGTGCTTAATTTTATCTAATATTTTGTAGGACACTAATTTTCCAAATTTGAGATGATATTTGTCATCTGTGGTTTGAAGATGTAGTTACTAAAAACAACTGTTCTATCAGATTTGAATGCCTGTTGAATGCCTGTTAGTACATGTATCTGAATTCAAAAAGTTCTTGATTTTGTAATATGTATTTGCTGCTTTTTTTTAATATGATGAAAATATTATGATTAAGTTTTGTTTGTAGATTTTTGTGTAATATGGTGTAATACCTTTTACATAATAGGTTTACAAACACAATAAGTACTTTATCCATTTTTTACATCTGACTTTTATTACATGACTGAGTTTTGAATATTTACTAATTTTTTCAGTGTTTTTTGTATGTTGTGGAATGGATATGTTTATATATATAATATTTTGTTTGTTAATGAATGTGATCTCTGTTCTGATTTGTTTTTGTCTTTAGTTATGACTCCATCATAGTATTTTTTGTATGTGATGTTTTCTAATACTGTTTGCAGTGTGTATTTGTAATATGGTAAATAGGTGTATAATAATTTCAGTTTGTTTGAAAGCTTTTCATATATTATTATAGTTGCCAACCATCAATGGACAGTTTGCTTTTCTCTTTTTTCAGCGTTTTTAAAGAATTTATCATCGTCACATAAACAGTTCATTTAATGAGTCTAATACCTGATTTAATGAATCTAATATATGTTGAATACATTGTATGTATTTTATTACTAACAACTGAAGCAAACCAGAGTGAAGTTCTCAGATTCATTCAACTGGAATAGAACCAAGATTGATATTTTTATATATGTGTATTTGTATATGTATGAGAATTTTAGTTAAAATGTGATGATTTTAAATGGGAGACAAGATAAATTGCATTCTCAAGTCTGGAAATGTTACTGCCATAATGGTTAAATCAATTATGGTTGAATCATCAGCGAAAAGAAATAAGTTACTTTAACAATTGAGCAGTGCTACAGTTTCTCTGAAGAAACATCTGATTTGTCACTTAAGGATATACAGGCCTTATAAACTTATAAGGTCTGTATATTCTTAACTTTCTGAAGAAAAGAAACTAGATGGTTCTTAGAGATTTGTGGATTTTATGAAGATTTGTAATCTTTGTAAAATAGCAGTGGAGTGCCATGACATTTGATGATAGGGAAGCTGTGTTTCTGTAAGAAGCCGATATCCAAGGGCAATCAGTCAATTGCATGTCAGTGATGGTCTAGGGTCCATTCGTATCGTTTATTTAAAGCTACAAACAGATCAGAAATTTGTTTTATTTAATATTAAATAAAACAAATTTCTGATCTGTGAAACTTTGTTGCAGTATCTGTAAAGCCAGTCTAATAAGTCCTGATAATAGAAAATACTTACTAGTAGACAAAAAATTTTACATTATAAGTGCCTAATGGTGTTTGTATCTTTTTATATATTGTTTATCAAACTCAGTGTTGTGTAAGTTTATTTGTGTTCTTTCATCTGCAAGAGTACAGCTTTGTGTAATTTTGATATTTCTTATTTTGTAGAAATGCTTTTGCAATGTCTGTATTTTTATTGTAAGAATTTATTATATGTCAGGCCTCCTCTTTTCTCCTTACTAGGAAGAGTTAGTTTCACTAAAGAGAATTTAGGGTTTCTTATGCTTTGTTAATTGTGATTGCATTATCATTTAGAGTTTCTCTAATTCTATATGTGCCTAATGTATAACTCCAAATGAGTATGTGAGTACTAGATATTTGTTGCTTTAAAAGTTTAAATATATATTTTGCATTGAATTGTATTATCAGTATTGAGTTTATTGTTGTATTCCTTTGTTGGTCTCTTTTATTTTTGAATATTCTCTGAAGTTGGCCTGTTGAAATCCTAAATACTTGTAGATCTTGCCCACATCTATGAATTCAATGATGCAGAATTATTTCTGTGCAAAACTGTTCTTTACGATTTATTTTTCTATGTGAACCCATGGTTAGTAGATGAACAAGGATTCAACATTTTGATTTGGACGGTAATTCTGTGATGACAATCAATCTGCTGAATCTTGACAAGATTGAAAAAGTATGCTTTGAATCCAAAATAATTGAGAATCACTGATTTAACCTATTGAAGAGTGGATTTAAGACAATATGACACAAGAGTGGACTTTTTCTTTGAAAAACTTTTTAAAAATTAAATACAATTTTTGAACATTAATATATTTTATAATTAATATATAAAATTTATATATTTCTAGTAGATACATAAACATAATAATTAACCTGGTTTCATAACGCATAAATTAAAACAAATTAAATGTGTATTTAATTTATTTTAATGTATGTGTTATGAAACCAGGCGTAATATCAATCTCCAGTATTTTCTAAAAATATAGATGTTGGATGTATTTTGTATGTTTAGTGTAATTTTGTAATAATCACAAATGTGAGATGCTTTTGAATGTTTTCCTGTAATATACATATGCTTATGTAGGTGCAAAAACATATAAATATATGTTTTTGCACCTACATAAATCTTTGGCTATGTCTTGGGCTACTCCAATATTATTTTTGTTGGTGATCATGTTTTAGCTGGCAGCACTGGCGCGACTATGAGAGGGTACTTAAGGACATGCCAGGATTTGAACGAATTTCAACATGGGATAGATTAATATATTTTTTCATACATAATCAGTTATTCGAAAAATCGATATTCCAAACAACCCCAATCTCCAATTGATTCAGATAATCGATGCTCTACTTTATTGTATTATTCAGTATGCTAATATATTTTGTTTGCAATGCATGATTATAATATTTTGTAGAAAGGATGTGATTGGTATATATTGTATAGTGTTTTTAGTGTTGTCATTTTGGGTTACATATATATATATATATGATGTCTTGCATAAGGAATTTTGAAATGTCTTATAGATTGTTTATAATATTTGTTAAATGTTTGGCTAGTTTCTGGTGTAAGAATGAAATTTTTTTATCTTGAGAGATTGTCTTGTACATGAGTAAATATGGTTTATTTTGGCAATTGGCTTAATTTAAATGTTATAAATTATGTTTATGTATCTACTAGAAATATATAAATTTTATATATTAATGTTCAAAAAACATTTTCTGTATTTAAAATATATTTATTGGTATTTTTATAATGTTTGAACCTTAAAAATTAAATAGAAAAAAATAATAATAATTTCCTTTATATTTTTATTTATATAAAAAATAATAATCTGTTTAATTTCTTAATTTTTATATTATGGTTGATTAAGTAAAAATGATGTATAATTTATTCAAAAAAATAATTTGGTTTTAAGAGTCAAGAAACTACAAAGTTTGAAGGATTACGCTCAACTGACCAAACCACCAGGAGACCATCACTTCCATGTGCAGTTCCTGAAGTCATAAGTGAAGGTGACTTAATATATTTAAAAAGTGTTTTTATGATTTCAAATTCATTATAGTATATAGATACAGTAATATACAATCATTTCTCATGTGTACTTATCATTAATAACAAAGTAAAAGAGCACCATTTAATTAGTCTAAAATCATTTTCTGGATTTTTAATTAGCATTGTGTAAACAGATTTAAATTTCTAAGCAGTAAAATGATTTTGTTTTAAGCAACCTCCTTAAAAAACAATTTTTGAGGTTACATGGAGAATCAGATAGAAATTTTTTTCATTGTAGTAAAAACATTAAAATTTCATTCAATAAAAAAAAGTTCTATGTGATTCTCCATGCATTACTTCCTCTGTAACTACAATAACAAAATTAATGTATTTTCAGTACTAACTGAAATTGCACTCAGTATGAAAATAGCAAATGCTTCAACACCTTATTTGTTGAAAAATTTCAATTCCTTCATGAACGTTCTATATGTCATCCTCAAGTACATATTACAAGTTAATTAATGTATACTAAACATTCTCAAGACAAATATTTTAAACATTGGAACAAAATTTAAATACAAATCTTGGAACATATGAATTTAAATTAAATTAATGTATTACAAAAAAACACAAAATGTATAAAAACAAACAATTGTAACTAAATGAACAAATATTGTAAAATAAATAACTCAATAACAAAAATGAAAAATGAAAAGTTCAAACAAAATTCAATAAACATGAAGATAGAAATTTACAAAAGCCAGCTAATGGTTGTCTGAATGCTAGAGTTGCTGAAGGTTTGCAAATGACTGGAAGTATATTGTGGAAAACAAAATAAAAATATATATATAATGGTTCATAACTTAAGTTTTTAATGCTATTGCAACCAAGATTAAACTTCTGTTTTTCATTTTTGTTATTGGATTACTTATTTTGCAATCTTTGTTCATTTAGTTACAATTAATTGTTTTTTATACATGTTTTGTTTTTGTAATATGTTCCAAGATTTGTATTTAAATTTTGTTCCAATGTTTGAAAATGTTTGTTTTGATAATGTTCAATTTACAACAATTAACTTGTATTCTGCACTTGAGAGTGACTTGTAGAACAAGTCAAAAATGTTCATAAAGAGATTAAGATTTTTTTCAGCAAATAAGGTGTTGAAGCATTTGATATCTTCAGTACTTTTTGGAATGAAGAGAGTGCTAGTCATTTTTGACTCGTCCTTTATATGCAACCCTATGAAAAATTAATACTTTTTGTGTTGAAATATGATTAAAACTACAAAAAATAAAAACCTTTAAAAGTTTTAATCTTATTTAAAACCAGAAAAATATCTGATAATTGTTATAATTGGTTCTCCTCAATCTTGATCATGTTATTTGTACTATTATCTTAATATGTATGTATTTCCAATATATACTGTAGTGTATATTAATTTAAAATTTGTACTTTTTTATTTAATAAATAGGTATGTCTCTGAAAGGAAACTTTCTAGTGCTAAGTCAGGTTAGTTTAATGACTAATCATATATATGTTTCAATATTCAATTATAATTTATTATATGTATTTGATGTATAAAAAATTATCATTTCATATTATAGGAACAATACAAAGATCATCATAGTAGTATTACACATTGTAAATTCAACAGTTCTGGGTCTGTTGTTGCTAGTGCTGACATGGATNCCCTATGTTAAAATGACCTCGTTTAATGCTGTTTCACTTAGTGCTTTGTTGTCTAGGAACCCATTCTCTGCATTATGTGGGTTCTTACTGTAGTACATTATCTTTATATATATATATATTATTTGCATTAGAATATGGAATCCCAGTCCGTCCCCACAAGCCATAACCACAATTGTCTCAAAGTGTAGTGTATTGGCTCTAGAATGGGCAACTAAGCGAGAAAGATTAGTAAGTTAATTTTTAGAATTCTTAAATAGTATTGAGTCAGATCATATTTATTTAAAATATGATTTTTTTTTATTTATAGCTTCTACACGGAAATACAACTGGTCGCATTCGATTTTATGACATTAAAGAGAGAAAAAATGTGTGTGATATTTCTCCTGAAACAAACAGTTTACTTAAAGATCAAAAGTAATTACATTATTGTTATTATAAAAATTTCCAATATAAACTTTTATTTTTAATAAATTATTAAAACATCAAGCATTCTGTCTAACAAAAGAAAGGAACAAAATCTAGATATTACTTATTGCTAGACAATTATCTATCTGATAGATAATGTTAAATTATATATAAGTGTTTTTAGAAGGTAGGTAAGATTAAAACTAATGTTCATACAAATCCAAAGAACAAGTTTGGATATCTTCCAAAACCCATCGCTTTTTTTCATTTTTCTGTTAGGTTGTATATATACATTAAAGAAAAAACAATATCTGTAAAGTTACAAAATAAACAGTATAAAAATGAGTATGTGATACTTATATACCAACTGCTATTTGTTGTCTTTGAAATAATTTCCCATTGTATCAATATGTCATGGCTAGTGTTTCTGAATGCCATTAAAACAACAGTAGATAATTTTTTAAAAATACTTTGCATTTGTTCTTTCATGACTTGAATATTAGCAATGATGACCATTCAATGCTTATTTAAATCATGGGAAAAAGAATTTGATTGTAACACTAGGAAATATGAAAAAATACTTGAAATATCTGTTCAACACTTCTTAACACAAAATAAAAATCTTCATATGACAATACAATAACTTGATTTTTGTTTTAAAAAGTTTCAGACAGCTAATGTCAGTTGTAGTATTATATCATGAAAAATAAATTACTCCACAACTGAGTGATGACAATGAATACTCAAGTGAAAATATTTCATGTAAAAACCTTGAGTTAAAGTTAGATCCTTTGAAAAAAGTTTCTTGTGCACTATAGCTCTAAATTAAAAGAAAAATAAGCATTATGTGTTTTTAATAATTAAAGTTTGAGAATTTTTCATGGCAGATGGATTGATGTCTTTCCATTCTTTGTCATTGAAATTTGTACTACAGGCATCATATTTTATCTCCATTTATAACTGAAGAAAAGAATATGTTGTCATTGTATACACTTTCCAAAAGATTGGTGCTAATTAAAGAATGAACCTTCTTTTATTTTTGACAGATTCCATATAAGTTTTGTATTCAATTTTCTTTGGCCTAGATCATGAGCAGGCAACCCTTTGCACACTGATGACTTTATTCTGGCACACAACCTTACTACCTTAAAAAGTAAATATCCAATAAGTTTACTGATTTACGTATTTTAACTTAATAGAATACAGTTTTATTGAATAAAGCAATAAAAAACAAACACTATCAATTGTTTTAGTAATAATAAGTAATAAAATGGAGTAAACATCCTATTTCCAAGATATCTATTTCTGCATTTTACTGACTCACAAGTTATCCCATTCTGTCATTGCATCATTCTTCAGGCAGTCATAACTGGAGTGTTTTTTTTTTTATTTGTTGAACCATTATTATATACATTTTTTTGTGTTTTCTAAAGCATTAAGTCAGGTTTCTAAGTGTGTATATGTGTGGATTTTTAATTATTTGAAAATGTTCTCGCCATACTTAAAAGAACCAAATAATAATGTGCTCTCAAAAATTTTGCCCACTCCTGGTCTAGATCCTCATGTTAAAGGATGTAAACAATATTTTCAGCTATGCATGAGGCAAAAGGACAGCCAGCATGGATTCTTCAGTTATTTCACCTTCCATCATAAAAATATCAATATTTACAGGTGATATTGCATCATCATTTTTGCTACAAGTTATGGGTCTTATTTACAGTCAATATTTACAGGTAATATTGCATCATCATTTTTGCTACAAGTTATGGGTCTTGGTGACACTTTTGTCCAAGTTGAAACAAAACTTATTTTTCATGCTTCATTTTTATATACATTATATTGCTGGAGCTCAGTTATTTGTAAAACAAATATACCTGGTAGATACAAAAATGTTCTTACCACATTGTTATAAGAGTAAACTACAACCTATTCAGAAGTAGAGAAATAAATCTAGTTTATTTCCATTAAAATAGAATAAGTTTATCTAATATTTTATTTATTTAATAAAATTAGTCATGGAACATCACACAATGTCAAAAAATAAATAAATAAAAATATTTGCAGGTGAATCAGTCTTTCAGTTTTTACAATTTTTTTATGTTTTTTATAGAATAATGACTCTAGTATGTAGTCCCACAGAAGCATTTTTTGCTTGTTCAACGAGTCCAAATACATCTCATAGTAATGAAAAATCAGATAGTACAACCAATCAAAGAGGACAATTGTTATTGTGGGATATGAGAACAATACAATTTGAGGTAAAGAAGTAAAAAGTATTAGATAAAAGAATAAATAAATTAGTATAGAAATAAAGTTTAACAAAAACAAATGAGCTCTAAAAATACTTTAAACATTTTGTAATTAATATAAATCAAATATCCATTCATTAATGTTATTTTATAAATTAAACCATAAAAAATTTCTTATTTATGAAGTCAAATATATATATATTTTTTAAACTTTTTTTCACTAAAGCGTTCACTATTGAAAGAAAGCAGCCATACCAATGTTAATTGCTGTGCATTTAATCATAATGGCCAGTTGCTAATAGCTGGCACTGTAGATGGAAGGATTTGCATGTTTGGTAAATAAAATTTTATTTAAATTTCTTTCATATCAAAAAAATATCCTCAAGTATTATTTTTTTCTAAAATTCTACAGATTTGAGAGCTGGAGAAAGTATTGCCACTTGGTCAGCACATGATGGAGATGTGTTCTGTTTACAGTTCAATCCAGACGAAACTGCATGCTACACAATGGGAGGTGATGGAAAGGTAATATTTAAAAATTTTTCAAATGTCAAGAAGTGTTAAACTGAATATAAGTGTAAATATATTTATAGTTTTAAAAAATAGGGCCAATATGCTTAAAAAATTCTTTCCTCTTGCATTGTTTTGCTAATAGAATAGATGAACATTTAATCCTGATATAATACAGGATTAAATGTTAAATAAATATTAATGGTTAACATTAACAATCATACAAAAACTGAATTATTATTTACTTCATTTTTTACTCTCTTTTCATCCTGTGGGCACTAAGAGGGCCATTTTACCATGCCCATAATGGGGGTGGCTGGGTAATTTATACTGAGACAGAGCCAAAGAAATTGTGAGTTTAGCTCACCTGGATTCAATTCCAAGTCTATAGAGTGGTTGTAAATTGCCTTAATCACCTTAGCCATCAAATCGAATAAATTCATGTAGTAAATTACTTTGAGTAATTTAATGAAATATATTATTACAGTAAATCCCTGCTAACTCAGACTAATAGGGAATGAAGATTGGCCAAGTTTACAGAAATCTGAGTCAGCAGGGTGTTTTCTCTGATGATGCGAATATACAGTACAGTAATTTCTTACAATTAGATCTACACAGAAGTTTTACTAAGTTTCTAGTAGGTTAAACACTGAATTTGTTTATTATTACAGGAAATGAAATCAATTTCATGACAGTACAATATGCAGCAATGTAATCTTTAGTAATTTACTGACTACAGTAAATTAAGCATCACAACATCACAAAGACTACTGAATATCGAAAATATTCATTAATTATAATTTTTCTATTGTCAAGAAATTTTAAATTACTGTTTCAAAAAAATTTGTTTGAGTTATGCAAAGTCCAAGTTAGCAGGGGTTTACTGTAGTTATAAATGAATTTTATCATTATTAATAAATACAAATAGATATATTGTACCAAAAAAAGAAAAAAAGCACAATAAAGAATTGATCCAAAACCATTTTTCATATTCTCCATAAAAAAAAAACAGGAACAATAATCCATAACACATAGTTTTACCTTTTTAGCTTCATACTAAAAACAAAAAAATAACAATGATGTGGTTAAATATATAATGCTTATACTGGCAATAACATAATTTTGACAATATTCAATCACTGACAAGAAATACAAGATTTATGATTGCTTTATTAATAAAAATACAACTCAACAAAAACTGAAGAATGTAGTATACCCATATTGTATTTTGGGCAAATAAATATATTTAATGTGTTTTAGAATTTGAATCATATAATTCAGATTGACAAATTTTATTTTTTTTGTAGTTTATCCAATGGAGTATCAACAAAACTGGTGATAAGATGGCCGAATTGGCAATTCATAATGGAGCAACTGGACCATTCATCCTACCAAATAATCCTTCTGTTCATCATCATCCAGTGGGAAAATTATTCACTTTTGATTCTGATGGAAGCCATGTTCTAACATGCGGTCCTTCTGGAGGGATAATTTATAAGGTATTTTTAGTGGACATTCTTTCAGTTAGATTTGTAAAGTTTTATCTTTAGAAAATCTTTTGCCTTTCCCTGCAGGATGAGACTAATGGAAGAATCTCTGCTTCCATGAGTTTGGGTGGTCACGTCTGGCCAGTAAACACGGTCGACTGGTGCACCGGCATGGACTGTGGCACTTGCCTCACCGGTTCGTTAAATGGGGACATTGTCATATCTACATTACTGCCACAATAAGATTTTTTGCAAGACTTCATATATTTATCAATTTCTTAAATTATATGCTATTTAATTTATCAAAATAATTTTATACAAAATGATGATGAATACAATTTAAATGTTGAAATGTTTATTTCTACAAATGGAAATAAAAGGCAGTCACACTAGGAATCTGCTGGAAGTCCATACAATTTAACTGTTCCTGCATCTCTGTCTCTGTCATCACAGGCAAATGCCAAGAGGTGGCGTTTCGGATGCCAAGCCACAGTGAAAGTGGGTGACTCGCAGGGAACTTCTGCTATTTTTTCACCTGTCAAGAAACAAAATATTTGAAATCTTGCAATGTATTGAATAATTATTTCTAAAATGAGGTAACAAGTCATTCCAAATGTCTGTATTATATTGTATTTATACAACAAACTTAGAAAATTAAATTTATTTTCCTTATTAGAATGAGATTCATGTTTTATAATGCATGTTAACATTAATATTATATATATACAACAATTTAGAAACTAAATCATTATGGCAGACTTTTGTATGTCATAAACAGAGAAAAAAAACCTACAGTTGCTCCAATTAAGACTAGTAAACCCGAGTTTGCTCCTGATTAAAACATCTTGGTATAACACAAAGTTCAGTTGACAAAAGACATTTTTATTTACTATGCATTTTGGGATAAAGACACAAAAATATATCTGATATTGGTAATTTTATAATGACAAAGTAAAACTACAAACTAGGAAAACTAGTTTTTCCATAAACTCTCCTCAAAGCTTTGTTTTAAAATTCAAGAAAAAAAATTATCAAACTGTCCCAAATGATTAAAAGTATGTAAATTATTACATAAAAGATGTTATCTTATTGAATTAAAAATGCTGACCAATTACAGTGGGTGATCAGTTAACGAACAGATAGGATAACGAACACTTTCGCTAAAGATTTTTATGATCGGACAACGAACACTTCACTGAACAAACACAAGAAGAAGCGCGTAAATAATGAATACCAATTGGTCTTCCTTTGTCTCAGGCAACAATTCGAAACTCTTCGGAGCGCGGGAGACGTCGACAACGACGTTCTACCCAGTATATACTGATAGAATAGTATTCCCCCGAACTTTGAAACTCTCCCTTGTAATTCCAGCCTTTTATATTTCTGACATAAACAATTCTTTTACGTTTTCTTCCGATATCTGCGATTAAAGATTTTTTGAAGAAGTGGGATGATGTCAGAACAACGGTCTTAAAATGGCATCCAAACCAGGTTGAGGTTAATAGGCCTATAGATCTCTACAATTACGTATATGTATATATGTATTTTTATTATTACATGTGAATAAACGTAGTAAGAAAGTATACATATTTTTATTTTTTGGGGGTCTCCAGAACGAATTAATCAAATTCCCATAGAAACCTATGGTAAATCGATAATCGGTTAACGAACAATTCGGATAGCGAACAAAGTCTTGGAACGGATTATGTTCGTTAACCGATCACCCACTGTATTAACAGACTTAAAATAGGAATCTTGAGGTTAATGAACTTATGAACTGATGAGTTTAGATGTCATTTTCATATATCCTTCAATAAAGACTACTTTGGAAGAACTTGAGGTGGATTATTAATTAATACAATTGGCTGAAAAATGCTTTTCCTCAAATTATTTTAAGATAGAGGATAAGTTTTTTTAGGCAGTTGGAAGGAATAGCGATGGGTACAATTATAGACCCTAAACTAGCAGATTTGTTTATGATCAATATTGATAGGAGATTGGCACATACAGATGGAGTGGTTTTTTATGTAAGATACATTGATGATTATTTTTTTCAGTATCAAAAATCAGTAAATTAAGGATGTTTATATTGTAAAAATAGCCAATAAAATCCATTTGAATATAAATTGAAAAAATTGCAATATTAATTATTTGGATATTACTATAAAACAGTTAATTTTCACATTAGGTTCGCTATATATAAAAAAAAACTAGTAATACATTAGACAAAAGGATTTATGACTTTTAATGTCTTAAAGGTAATAATTTTATAACAGCATTAGCCAAAATTTGGAGAAGAACTTCCTGTTTGGAAGATATGAGATTATTAATGTGGAATTTTTTAAGAATACTAGAATACTAGATATAGTCAAAAATAATAGAGAAATAAAACAATGTGTAAAATTTCCTTATTGCAGTATTTTTCAAATATATTTATATATGGTTAAAAATGTAAAGTTTTGATAATACCAAAAATAAAATAAAAAACATAAGTAAACCTTCACTAGATGATAAACAATATTAGTGAAATAAGGAAGTTAGGCAGGAGATTGAATGAATAAATGTCAATTAGATCAGGTTACAGACAGTCCCCTTGGTTTTTGCACTGCACAGAATATGGTTGTACAATAAGTAAAAATAGTTAAGATATTTTATATAGATCTTTCTCAAAATGTAATATGTTTTAAGGAATATACTGAAATGTTCCATTCGTCAAAGTCAATTCATTTAAATAAATGTATTGAGGTAAATGCCATACTGTAAGAAAGTGTGATTGAAAAAGTTAATTGTACTCACAGGAAGTTCTTGTTAATGTCTTCAGGATTATTGTCACCAGGAGGATTATAAAATTTATGAGTGGTCAAAATTGTACATAATTTCTCAACAGTTTTATGTATCAATTTACCTTTTTTAATAATTTTTTTTTTTTTTTTTGATAACATTGCCAGGACAATAATTGTAAATTCACAAAAAATTATATAATTTAAAAGACTCTTTATCTTAAAATAAAATAAAAATATAAAATTTTATTATTTTATATTCTTGAATTTTAAAACAAGAAATTTTGTAAAAGAATGCTTTGAGGAAAATATTGTGATGTTACTGAGAGATATTTATGTAAAAATGAATTTTTCCATTGGTAGTTATAATTTTTATTTTTTACATTGTCATTATAAAATTACTAATGTTGGATATATTTTTATGTGTTTTGTAGCCTAAAGAGGAATGTTTTAATCCTGAAATGAATAATGAATAAAAATTTCTTTGGTCAACTGAACTTTGTCTCCTTATTAAAATGAACTTGGTTATAATACAAACTCGGCTTTACTATTTGATAGTCTTAACTGGAACAATTGTAGGTTTTTCTACATTTATATTAATATTATATATTATACCAATATAATTAGTTCAGCTTTACATCACATAAAATTGCTATCAGTATGGAACTATAGGAAACCTCTGCCCTGTATATAATACTTTACTCCAACAATGATTTGCTTGGCTATCATTGTTGGAGTAAAGTATTATATACAGGATATGCTAGGCTATAAAGTATTATATCAACAGGATATGCTAGGCTACAGGCATATTTAAAATGTCTAATATAGTGCCTAATCTATGATGATTTTATCTGAAAAATTATGAGCTAATGCAAAATATTTCATATGTACAGTAGACCCCCTATAATGCGGGTTCCTGTAATGCAGATTCCTATAATGCGGCGAAAAAATTGCGACAGTACAGTAGGATGCCCTATAAGACGGTAGATACGTTCCGTTCATTATGAATCCGATTTTGTAGGAATCACAGCCCGACACGTGTGAAGTTTACGGACTAAGGCTGTTTGAAACGTTTTCTTCCATAAAATTAATCGATTCTAGACTAATTCGACTCAACATTTCCAAAATACGTATATTTTTTTTGGAAATAATCCGTATAAACTACGCTATAAACAAAAAATTGTAGGATTACTTACCGAGTGTGCACCATTCGACATCGCCATTGCTCAAGCTTGTTTTCGTTGCGGAACAACTCAACAAACCGCGGCCGCAATTTCTGATGTTATTTTTCTGCGAAAACTTCGCTGAACTTTGGAGACATCATTAATATAAATAATTTTTTTCGCCGTTGAATAAGAAATGTTTCTTTCACAAGAAATGTATAAAATTACAGTACT